>NC_069144.1:11408300-11588300 GCF_943734635.1 Anopheles cruzii | reverse complement strand
CGTTTGAAGCAAGCTTTGGTCATTTAACGACGAGAATGGGGAAAAAGGCACGATAAACTGATTTTTCAAAATGACAACGCTCAACCGCACATCACAAAACCGGTCAAAATCTATCTCGAAAATGTCGGACGGAAACTGTTAACCTCCCCGCTGTGTTTACCAGATGTTGCTCCTTCGGACCGTTGTTCCGTTGTATGAGTAGCGATTTGGCAGCATAGTGGCTCACCTCTTATGAAAGTATTGAAAAATGGATTGAATCGCTTCTAAACATGAGAAGTTCTATCGACACGAAACCCGTTAATTACCCGAAAGATGGAAGAAACTAGTAGCCAACGATGGGCAATACCTTCATTCAAAAAGTCATACATTTTATTATTGTGGTTAGGTGCCACAAATGTCGAATACGAACCGCAGGAATTAATTCAAACACCTAGTATGTTGTAATATGTTTTCACTATGAATTCCTAAAACATCCATTTCTATTGCGCCACATTACATCACAACCTGGGGGGGAGATCTATGCGGGTTTCGCCGGGGCCCCTGACACCTCTGATAATGCACTCTCTCTCCCTCGGTGCCACGTCAACGAGTGCGGGCGCTCTCACGAGAAAGGGTTCTGTTTTTCTTGGCACGTCCCACGCCGCGATCGTCAGGTTGTCGGTCGGTCGGTCGGTCGGTCGGTCGGTTGTCGTTTTTCCCATTTGCTGCAGTTTGGTGGGGCCAAAACACATTGCCGACCGCCGACAAAATGCATTTTGCAACCGCGCGTCGTCGTGGGGTGGAAAAATTGCACCACGACAGAAAATCAACAATCCGCCGACAACAACAACAAGAACCGGCCGCCCGCACACGCGGCAGCAAAGACCTTGCAAACAACGCGTTTAAACGAACGACGAATGGCAAATGTAAATCGCTCCGACCATTTTTCATTAAAGAAAACACTAAACCTTTCGTCGCCAACACGGAGCCAACACCACGCGGTCACCGTGTCCCGAAAGGAAGCCCCAAAAAGCATCACGGTTCGTGTGTGTGTGTGTGGCGCTGATCCTTTTACAGTAAAACCCCGTCGTCCCCGGCGGCTTCATTCAGAGAACATCGTTTCGAGTGCGAACTCGAGTAATTTATAAATATTATCTACTCTCTGCCCCTCTGTCTCTATCTCGGTGTGTCTCTGTAGCCAATAAACATAAAATACGGCCAAGAAGCGACCATAAAAAGATGATCGAGTGCGAGTGCTTCGAGTGTTCGAAGGTTTTATTTCGGCGGCAATCGTTTGCCAATGCACCGTGTCCCGTACATCCGGCCAGCGGGGACCAAACACATCGCAGAGACACAACATCCCCCCGAGTGGGGCACCACTGGGGTCGCTCTAATCGCCTCGAGACCCCCCCTTAATGGGCCCGCACTTTTTCCCACACGCACCACACGGACCAGCAGCTCGGCTCGGGGCAAGTTCGGGCTCGGGGCAAGTAGTTGCAGAATAAATCACTCGCCGGCTACCGCCGGAGCGTGAGGCCTGGGGCGGCGAGGAAGCACAGATGCAAATTACCAGCTGATGCGCGCCATATTTATGCTAACATACTCCCCCCCGGCCGCCTGCCGTGCCGTGTGCGTATCATCTGCCGGTCGGTCGGGCCGTTCCAACTGTCAGCTATTAGCAGAGGGCAGTCCCCGCACCGTGTGCCGTGAGCGAGAATTATAGACCCCAAGTCGTCGTCGTCCAATAAGTAATCGGAGATTCGTAGCGCGGGAAGACGGCGGCACACATTACCGATCTGGAACCGAACCGGGTACCGAACTCTGCGGATAATTAATAGCCAGCCAGTGATCCCCAGATGGGGAAGTCGGTCGGATGTAATGTCCGGTTGTTGAGACGAACGCGGATCGCCCCAAATCGGCGTCTCTTTGGGTCCGCGTAGGGTCCGAAAATAACCTCAAACTCTCGAAACAGCTCGAAACAATCGCAGCTCGACGTCTTCAAGCTTTTACCAAAAACAATAAAACACGAACCATTTTCTGGATGTCCCAAAAACTTTTCTTTAAAAATCACTTCCTCGACGACCGAGAAGTTGAGACATTCTAAAGGCACTCAAGACGGCCAGAACTAATCGGAAGAAACACTCAAGATTTATTGGGTCCCTTTGAGGGGGGAACGATTGATTTAATGCAAGCATAAACAATAGACGGGCGTGCGGCAGTGTTGCGTAACAGAAGTTGAGTGACACCAACGAGAGGACACCTTTACTTCGCAATCGAATCGGATTTACGATCAACGACCTGAACAGGAAGTACATCAGGAAGCATTTAGCAGGTTCTCCCTCCGAGAGCGGGATCGTCAAATGAACCTTCGCAGATAGAACAGGCGGCCATTAACCACACGCCGAGGCTATTTTAATACGCCACCGCGTGCGTGCGATTGTTGTAACAATCTCAGGCCCTCCCAGGGCCGGGTCGTAATTGCAGAAGTGAATCAGTGGTCGGCGGGCGCCCAATTCTTCCCAACCCAGGGCACCGATAAAAGACGTCTCAAATTACTCCTAACACTACACGCAACAGCAGCAGCAGCACCGGTGCAGCATGCACCAGAGCGTTGCCGGCCTCAACAGCCGGCCAGACCTGGCCGGCCAGCTGGCGAAAGATTGATGTGGACTGCGCGCTGCATCTCCCGAACAAATTGTGCGCTTTCCCCGACGCACGACGTAGGAATCTGAGCTCTGGTCACCCGAGATCGACCGCGGAAATCACTCCGAATGGTCTCGCGCCAGAGACTTGCGGCTTCGATTTAATGCTTGAATTTTCGGAACAGGAAACCAAGATCCTGGGGCCTGGGGCCCCCGGTTGGCAGTAAATTAGATTGACGTTTGATAATGAGCGAATGAGCGCAGACGAAGAGCCGTGTAACCGTGAAGACACTCCGTCGCGGGGTTTTCGCGCGTACAACGGACCCGACGGTGCGTGTTACGCGGCCGCTCGCTCGCACACGCGGCGGGTCCTCCGTCGATCCGATCGGCGGACACGAGAAAACAGAAATAGAATATGCTGCTGCTGCTGCTACTGCTGCGGCTCATTCCTCTTCTGCATTCTCGAACCCGCACAGATAACCCGCAGAAGCCGGCCCAAAAATGCCGCTCCGAGAGTGGCGGACACCAAATCTCGGTAGTCATTGAGGCCGTGTCGTCCGACGACGTACGCGGCCACGGGGATCTTCACGCACTTTTCACGCCTCGCAACCGACGACCGCGCGGTGTGGCGTGGCGTGGCACGATGACGATGATCGACTCGAACACGGCGCAGAGCGCACGCACCGCGCACACTATCGCTCGCGGCACACACACACGTTTGTTTTAATTAGATTGATTATAAATTTAGACAACGGCCCAACGGTGGCGGTGGCACACAATTCGGGGTGGCGAGAAACTATTTCGAAAGCGATCGCGGCTCGTTACGCCGCTGGTATCCCCGAGTCCGAGAAATCCGAATTAATCCGACAACATGAGGTCCGCGGTCTCCATGCGTCGAGACATTGTGTTGTCGACCAGGGCAGGACACGACAACAAACACCAGGACACCATAACAACAACATTGTTGCTGGGCTGTCGGGTCCAATAAAGCAGGAAAAGCCTGGTGCAGGAGTCGGCGTCACTCATCGCCTCGCTCGACGGCAGCAGCCGCCGCGCGTCACGTAATAATTTGATTAGGGCGAAGGAAGGAGGCCTATACTCGCATTCTTTACGTCTTGTCCCGGGACCCCGTGGTGTACTCCGTCCTCCGACTCCATCGTCCGACACTTACCTGCGAAAAAGAGAGAGCAAGAATTGACAGAAAAAATCCATTAATTTCAGAGGCCGAGAGGCACACCGAGATAAGAGGCGGACAAATCTACGTTCTAATGAAATTTCATAAAAAGCCCATCAATCACCCGGAACCGCGGCGGCGGCCACTCTCACCTGCAGTTCGTCCCCGACGACGACTAACCGCAGATCGTCCCACCCGACCACCACACGCCCGTCCTGCGCGAGGCGGCCAAAGTCAGCTGTTTCCATCGCCCCCCCCCAGGAAGAACTGCACTAAATTCTGGCCACACACACAAGAACTTCACACGGACGAACGGTCGGTCTCGTAAACTGTTGACCACCAAATCCTGCCTCCTCCGAAATACTATGCAGGGTGCGCCCCAAATCCTCGGTTTAGTCCTCGGTGAACACGCCACAGCACTTTGTTCGAACGGCCTGCTCCCTGCTCTGTTCCACCCGCCGGCCGGCTGGGGCAAGGCCGGGATAGCAAACACGGTGTCGTCCCTAACGAGAGCTTCCACCAACTGAACCGAAAAAAGGAAGGCCAGCGCCAGTCTCCGGGACTGTTTTTTGTGCGCAGCCCACGAGGACCCAGGGAAGACAACAAACTGTCGAAATATCGATCGGCCGCGGCTTGCGCTGGCACACATTCCGGTCCAGTCCGTCAGTCGATGGTCGCGTCCAGTTCAGCGGCCTGTCACTCAGCGGCTCCCAGAGCCAGCGGCTTAGAGCGCGGGGGGGTCACACGATATAATTCAATTTAATTAATTCTCAATGTGTCGCAACGTGGGCCACAATCTGGCGTGTCGGAGTTCTCAATTTTCACACTCACCCGGGTCCAGCTGGACGCCGATGCCGATGATGCCGGACTTTCTGGAGGACCCCCAACCCAACAGAAAGGAGACTCGGGCGGGCGCAGAATTAGTGCAGCGCGCTCTCAGTGGGAAGTTCTTTATTGCACAGTACGGCACTAAATTGCACTTACGGCAAAAAAAGATCCCAACAATTGTCGGCCGGAGCTTCGGGAAAAATTGTGAAAAAACACGCAACACGCTGCTCGGTGCGCTAACAGAGTGACAACGAGCGGACGCCTGGGAGAGAGAGAGAGGGACGCCAAAAGAGAAAGGAGTCTCCCGAGAGGAAGTGAAAATAAATCCTGTCCCTGGTCACTGGACACACAACCTGGCGCGCGCGCTAGATCATGGCCTGGGCCGGGCCTGGCTGACCGGTTTTTGCCTTCCCCAATAATGGCCGACAGTCAGCCAGCCAGCCATGCGTCGATAGAGTTCTCGTTGGTTCTCTCTCCGTCTCTCTCTGCCCCCGTTCGAGTGCCGAGAAATGGCGTCCTGCAGAGCTCGGTCTTGAAACGGACAAACCTCAAGCTGACCTCGAGGCAAAAGCTTGCGATGACAGCGCCACAGAGCCAACATTGAGTTTGTGGTTGCCAACATGCTGCCAACGGTTCATGACATTTTGTGCAGGCGACTCGTATTCGGACCCTCCTGTCTTTAGGGCTTTAAGGACCCCCGCCCCAAACGGACAAAGGTTTGCACCGGGGTTTGTTTCATTCAGTTCCACAAACCACGCGCGTGGACCGGAATCTTGGACGGAACCGGATTGATATGGAACCGCGCCGCAGGCAAGGCAACTCTCGCGCGCAACGCAAAGATGGCAACGAGAAGAAAAACCTGTCCGTGGCCGTGCGCGACGTGGCCGCCGCCGCCGCCGTAGATAGCCGCCGCCACGAGAAATCGGACCAGTATCGGATCTATCGGAGGTTCTTGGACGGAGGCGTTGAACGACAATCTTGCCAGTCCAGTCCAAAACTGGATCGCGCTGCATAAGGTCAACTCGTGGTGACGACGACGACGGCCGGCCACTGCCACTGGAGAATGCGGCCAACGCGGAACGCGGCCACGAGGCCGGCCGCCACAAATAGGTTGAAAACGAAAGTCTCAAGCTTTCTGCGCCGCCGAAAACAGTGGCCCCTAGTCTCTCTCTCTCTCTATCTCTCTGTCCCGGGCGGCGGGACACTCATACGGCACAAGAAAGTTCGGAGTACGCGACGAGTGCTGAATATCAATTAATTTCGCTCGGCGAGACCGGGCGCCATTACATCGCGGTCGCGGTCGATAGTTTGGACAGCATAGTTTGGCGGCGCTCCGGAAGAGGTGGCCCACCGTCAACAAGGCCATCGAGTGGAACCCCCCTCCACCCAGGTATAAGCCTTCCCCGGGCAGCGCAAAGCAGCCTCGGAATGTCCGCCGTTAATTGTTGGTCCGTCGTTTTCAAAATCCATTCGGACAACATATCGCGCGCGGGCGCGAGAGTGATAAAATATGTGGCGAAACGCGACGAAAAACTGCAAGGAAAGTTGGAGGGCAGTAAGGACCATTCGCGGGAGCTCCACAGGGGCTCAAACGTGCGTTGGGGACCGAACCCAAGTGATCGAAGAGAAGGAAAGAGTGCGAAAAGTTTGCATAACAAATGAGTCCCGCTACGCGACATACTGGGCTGTTCAAAAAGTTCGAACGCTGCTGCGAGCCTAATCTTTTTATATTGATACACTCTTCATATTAACGTATGTGAAGTTTCACATACGCAGTGATGCAGTGATGCAAAAATGCAGTGATTGCATTTTTATTTTTGGAAGGTTTAAAAGCGAAGGAAATTTATGAACGAATGTTGAAAGTGCATAAGGACTCTTCACCTTCAATTAGTACATACAAAGGGGGCTTTCTGAATTGAAACGTGGTAGTTCAAGCCGATTGGACGATCCATGTCAAAGATTCCCCAAAACAGACAACTCCTGAAATTTCAACTTCTATCATCATGATCCTGAATCAAAACAAGAGGCTAAGGAGTGGTGTGAGCCTGGTTCTTTGGCTCCGAAACGAGTTCGTGTCCAGAAATCGACGTAAAAAGGTGTTTGTATTAGTTTTTTATAAATTGTAGTTCCGTTAGGACAAGTGTATAGATGTTCAGGGTAGCCATTCTGAACAATAAAGAGTATTTCAAACCATAAAATATGTTTTTCTTATCGATCATACGAACTTATTGAACAGCCTAGTACGCCGATCTGGCGCCGTTGTCACGGAACACGCTCGGCCCCCATCCGCCTGGGGGTTGTGATATGTTCTCTCAGCAGGGGGGATGATTCTCAGCACGGTGCGGCGAAGAAGTTCCGAACGATCGAGGCCGATCGATCGTGGAACTTTCGATGCCGCTTCGAAAAGATTTCGCGAGAGATCGCCATCGTCCATCTTGGAACTTTCTGGCCGTACTACGCGCACGTCGCCAGTTTTGATTAACGCAAGGCACGGCGGCGACCTCGCACGGAACACACCCGTAGCCTTGTTTTCCCGCGATAAAAAGTGAAAATAAATCACTTCTTTTTATCGGAGGTAAAAATGTTTGCCTTCCCTTCCATTGTGTGCTGGAGTCGGCGGGGGATTGCACTTTGACCCCGAAGGATTTCTGTTGTGTGTTTCCTTCCCTCACGTTCCACACTCGGCACACGGATGGTCAATTAAAAACTGGAAACTCCAACACCTGCAAGAGAAAGTGGCACCAACCGAGACAATTGAGTTAGAGGAGCCACCGACGGCCGACGCCCGGCGGCTAATGGCATTTTGATTTAAAAATTGGACACGTCCATCCGCGGGCTGGACATTTCTGAAATTGCCCCCACTGGAGCACCAAGAGGGCCACGACGCGGAAGCGTTTAAACAACAATCCGCTCCGTGTGCGCCGCGCGCCGTGAATCCAAATGTCGAGTGGAAATGGTGGAAAAAGTCAGAAAAAGCCGACCGGAGAGTTCTGAGACCGTCGGTTGAGGTGCAGGCATTTGTGGCGAATTTCATTAGCATCTCGGGATATGCTGGCCCCGTGCGCGAACGAAAGACCAAAGTTCGCGGTTCGAGTTTTTGGACTAAATTAAATTTTTGATGCACTTCCGGTGGCCAGCCGGCGGACGCGGGAGCGCACGCTGCTCTCTCGAGGGCATTAAAAAATCGTCAAAAAGTTGCCAGTCGCCACGCCACGAGAGGACACTAATTAGTGGTTGATGTGGGGACCAGAACGACCGACCGCCGGCCGTCACACGCCAGGCTGTGCAAAATTCTGCATACGACACCAAATTGGAGACGACGACCGCGACGACCGGGACGACGACGTTGATACAGTTTTGACAAATTCCAGGCCAAGCCCGATATCCAACTTTCACGTGGAGGAATCCGAAAGCGCTTCGAGCGCTCGAGTTCGGCACTGAAAAGAATCGGCAAAAAGCATAAATTGCCCGACACAACACAATGGGACAACTCTTCCCGCTCTTCAGCAGTTCAGGTGACTTTCCCGACATTTCCCCCGACGGAGCCGGTTTAAACTCAGATTAGAATCCCGAGAACACCGCCGAGTCCGGGGGGGGCGACACAAACTTATTGAAAAGTTTTCTCATTTATGCAACGGAAATTCAAACAGCAAAAAACGACGGCAAACTCAAGTTCACAGAACTGGGGCGCCTTGTTGGGCGTTCCGACAAGGACAAGGACACCAATCCCACCGAAACCAAACAAGGCACCAGCAGCCCATCACCCCGGCGCAACACCCGCAGCAACAGCAACTGTTGCACCCCCGTGGAGCGCCGATTTTATTTGTATCCATTTTGCATTTTGACATAATACGACGTGCGGCCATTTATTGAACCCGCGCGCACATCATCGGGGTCACATCAAGTCCACGGAGCCCGAATTTGCCAATCAACCGGTGGCCGGTGATGGCTGCTGAATTATGGAACACCCGATCCGATCCGGCTCGCGGACACAACTTGGCACCGAAACTGGAACTCCGAAAGGGAGGTGTTCCGCCGTTAAGGAGACGGGGCCTTGAGAAGTGGACAAATATTTGTCGCCACGAATCCATTATTTTTGAGACCATTTCTCGGTTCCCGGTCCCGAGGATGATGACCGCCGCCGTAAACAGGTTTCCGATGCGATTTCGCACTTCTGCGGTTCTGGTGCGCGAGCTGAATGAGGTAATAAATTCACCTGCGGACCCACCGATTGTCCGCACATTCCGTCTTTCTGTCTGGCTCGAAGCATAGGACACCCCACTTCATAATTCTACCATATATTCCGATCTTATCAGGCGGCCATTAATCCCTCATCGATGACCGTCAGCCACAAGTGCTTCGACCAATAACTTCAACCCCGTACGGACATTATCCCCGGGTCGGTCGCAAACGTCCGATAAGACATCGGGGACGCGGCGAACGATATTTTACAGCTCTTCCCGCGTGTGGCCGTTCCGAAATAGATTTCTTATTTTGACACTACCCCAAACAGTAGCGCTCGTCTCACAAATTAGTGTCCATTAGAACCATATTGGCCGTCCCTGGCCGGTCGGACGGAGGCACTTTGAAGATCTGGGCCCCGCGAAGCTGCGAGAGTTAATTTTAGCTCCCGGCGCGCGCGCGCGCCCCGATATTGATTCCAACGGAATTCCCAATCGACACCCGGGCGGCCCACAATTCCGAAATTCCGGCCCCCGAGAATCCGTTCCTTTGGGGCCTCCACATTCTTAACGCTTGACCAATTCCCCGAGGTGCAAAGTCTACAGTCAGGGGCGCCAATCGTTGTTTCCGCAACGGGGGATCTTTTGAAACACTCGGAGGAGCTGGTGCTTCAAGTGGGGACACAATTTATGTCGGTCTTCACAGCGCGTGCTGAAGTACTGACTCCGCAACTTCCGCGATAAGGCCAGAGAACGCCACGGGAAATGGGTCTTAACCAGAGTCAAGAGTCTAATCTCAATCGCGGAACGCTGGAAAATGGCCAACGAGATGACGCAACCGATTCGCTCCAGAAAACACTGAACTGAACTGAAAAACACTAATTATCTCGCGGGGAAGCTAAAATCCTCAGCACCCTCAGTGAGTGCCTTTTGTGGACTCCCCAACCTAAGCGCGTCATTTACGGTCACCGCCCTACTAGGGCCAGACCCTAGCGCCGAAAACCTCGGGGCACACCCACAAAACCCACGGTCACTTTGCTGGACCGGCCCATTTAGGGGCAAAACCCAGATGGCGCGACGACCACCAGAATTGTGGGCCGGATTTGGGAGATACGCTGCTGAACCCGTTCCAACCACAAACAACCACCCAGAGACCCCTTCCGTCTCTCGTTCTCGTCTCGTGCTCGACACGATAATTGTCATCTTCGCCGGCCATTAAGTAATCGCCTTCAGAGAGTCGATTGAGTCCCACTCGCTCCGCTCCGAAGCGTATCTGCGCGGGCCGGAAAAGGCGTACACCGCGCGGTGGCGGCATCGATAACAATGACACACCGTGGCGTCAATGAAGAGCTGGGTTATTGTTCCCGGCCATGAGCCCCCTTGAGACTCGGGCATAAGAGCAGAGGAGAGGGCCGTTCGGCATTGTGGCGTCTACTCGCTAGAGACCGCCAACGACGACGACGACCTGGCGTTGTCACCAGTCACGGAATATGTCACGCATCGGGAAGCAGCGCACAGCTGACGTGGGGACCGGGGGCCACCAAATCTGAGCCAACCACACCGTGGAGAAATACTGGACCACAACAACCCATTTTTTGCTCAGCGAACCGTACCGAGAGCCGTGCCACGAAATTGATGCTTTCAACGCGCGCAGCAATAGGAAATCTAGTGAAACCGTGCACCGACGTGACGTCGTGTGCGTCACAGGGTTTGCATTTACCGGCCACGGATTGCACCAGTTGCAGCCTTCCGCTGAAGTGGTCTTCCGCCATTATCGTTTGACTCAACGGCACCCGGCCATGGCGGGGCGCAATAAGGAGATAAGTTTACGATCCAGACCCAAAACCGGAACGGCTAAAATCAGATAGAAGGGTCATCAGAGAGCAGAGTCACCACAAAATGCCACACACACGCATACTAGCTTCGCTGCTCTAAAGCCTTAACCACTTTTGATTTCACTATCATTGTGTGTCACATTTTTATGTCCCCATCGCCCCATGTTCTGTCCGGTGCGATCTGAGCCCTCCCCGATTGGCGACGACCGCGAGGTAAAACAGAAAATGAGCCAATTCCGATGCTAATTCTTGATGACTTTCGGAACCGTCGTCGGCGCGGCGCGGTTGAAGGCGAAACTGAAACTTTTCATCCCGGCTCAGAACCGGTTATGGAAGGACCCGCGCACCGCGCCACTACTGACCGAATTTCCGACCACGACCACGCACAAAAAACACGCATCTCCCTCCGGCCGGCCGGCCGGCCAGGGAAGAGGGAAAAACATTAATCGCGCTTGCGCTTTCGGGGACGCGGCCGATCGCGACCGCGTCTCGTCATGGTCTCGCGTCGTTTTCACTTTCGCCCGATCGAACAGAGATGAGCAGCAAAATGAGAAACCCGCCAATTTATGAGTGCAGCCTGCAACTGCTGGACTCATCATCGCTCGGGCATCGTCGGGTGATGAAGCAGTTAGCCTTCCTTGTACAAGGTTGCGCACCAGCTCGCGCGCGCGATCGCCTTCGCAGCGAGGGCCGCGCAAAACAGGATTCGCATGGGCGCTGTTACGCAACGGGACGACGGGGGTCTGTTGTTAACAGTAAACGGTCACGATTGGTCCCAATCGTGGTTTCTTTTTTACGGTGTGTTCGAGTAAAACTCGAACCACGAATGGAGAGTCTTGAAGTGTTGTCCGTCGAATCGAATAGATCACTCACCAATAACCTAACTTCCGAATCGTTCACCTAGAACCGTAAACTACGGTAACCCGGCGTTTGCAACAAGTCTCTCGGGCAGCGCTTCCGCTTTAATGATGTTGTCCCGCGGAACACCACGCGGATGCTCCAAACCCTTATTAGCCTTGACACTCCTCTCGCGGGTGTGACATTAACCGAACATGATTTTATTCGCGCGGCCGCGCCATGCTGCCAACGCAGTCGGCGCGCTGCTGCTGCAGCGTCTCATAAATTTGCTGAGCAGTTTCTGCAATGATTTCTTTACAACCAAAAAAACGCCACTTTTTATTGGACAGCTTTATAGTGTTGCCGCCAGTCACCGGGCCAACTCTATTAGCATGGCGCTCGTCTGTGCAGCATCCACGAGCACGAAGAGGTACACGCAATTTGCACGTTTCTGCAGTTCGATTTAGTGTGTAATAAATATTTTTACTACTATCGCGTTAATTCCCCCATTTATAATCCATGGAGACTTCATGGATTCGTCTCTCCGCGGCGAGGACGCCCGCCGCGCGTTAAGCAGCGCCGCAAGAATGGTGGTTGTGGTTCGCACTGAAACTAATTGGTTTCAAGCCGAAACCCGAACCGCCGGCCCCCCACGCGGACGTATCAGTTCTAAGGAAGGACACCAGTCCCCCCCGGAGGAGTCTAGAACCCGCGCCGTGTGACTACACGCAAGCCGCGCGCCGTTTTGACCTACATTTCCACCCCCTTTCTCTAATACGGTGGTCATATTTTGTTTTTCAAATGGAACTCGCTCCCCTTTCTTTCTAGAAAAACAAGGGAGGGGCGAAAAACTTGGGCTTTATCCAGGATCCGTGTTCCCCCATGTTTCCGGATCATGCCGCACACACAGCTAGAGAGACCACGTGGCGCAACGGAACATTCCCCTTTTTTCCAGCCCCTTATGTTTGCCTTGGTCCGCGCTGCTGGTTGGGCAAAAGTTTCCGATTTTTTCCGAGCGCTAAAGTCAGCGCAAAAGTTTCTCAGCACCGTCGAAAGTTTGTAAAAATTAATAAGCTTCTCATTTTCCTATTTTTCGCAGTTCGCAAAACAATGGATAAGGATACGGCGAGCCTACGAAGAGATAAGAAAATGGCTGCAGAGGCGAAGGACAGGAAGCGCTACTTACCCGACTATTGAGCGGCACTTCGCCCATCTCCTGGCCGGTGCAGAGTCGTTTGTTGTGCGGCCCGTCCTGGCCACCGCCTCCGCCGCCGCCACCGGCGGCACTACCACCATTGAACGACGCCATGATCATCACACACACCCAGGGAGGGGAGTTGCTGAAGGTTGCTGTGGCTGCTGTGCTCGGGGCACCTGGAACGACCTGGAGCCCGACCTTGGAGTTGCGCTGCTGCTGATCCTCTCCGCCCTGCCTCGCGTCTACACACTGATCTGTGCTCGGTGATCTCGCTTTGCTTGGGAAGGGTGGTCGCGATGTCTTGTGTCTTTTGTGTGTTTTTCTGTAGCTCGTTGTTCGTGTGTTGTGCGTGTGTGTTCGGTGTGTTTTTTATGCTGTGCTATGTTAGAACTCGCTCCTCTCGCCTACTTCCGCTGCGCGCTCTGCAGCACACGACTGATCACTCTCGATCGATCGATCGATCGGCGGAGCGATCCAAGACGAATCTCGGTAGAGGTCGTCACAGGGGGATCGACCACACAACACACGCGGGCGCACACACACACACAGGTAGGCGTTCGCACCCACACGATCACAGAGACAAGGAGCGCGGGGAAACTATAATCACACTCTGATCCCGCGATCGCGATTCGCGGCAACGATTGGCGGCAACTCGCGCGGTGCACAACTTCGATATCTGCTCTGCGAAAACACACGGTCAAGGAGATCTCTGCACACCGATCGCACGATCACACGCTGGAAATGGAAACGGTCAGTGAGAATTAGTGTAAACAACTTTATCTTTGGCGCCGGACAATGGAACAGAGGTCCGAATAAAAAGTAAACCCGCCCGCTATGTTGACCGAACGCATATGTCGGTGGCCGGAATTGGGCGACTTCGACCTCTGCGCGGCCAGTGGCCACTTGATTTTGTTTTCTATTCTTTGCTTCGCTGCACAACATTACGCACCCCGGGCGCGGGCGATACGCACGGGGTGGTGACCACCACACACTTTCGCTTCAATCTACTTTCGCCGGCCATTTCGCTGGCAACGGTACACCTGTTTTTCCCGGTCACACTTCATTGCCTTGCGAGAGGCAGTGAGCAAGGTCGCCCTGGTGAGAAGTGAATCGCAATGAGGTGAAAGCGCTCACCAAGAGACACGGAAGGCTCACAGCAGCAGCAGCAGCAGCGCTGCTCATTCATCATCCTTTCGACGGCGCGCGTCATGGCGCGACATTTCGTGACGAATGTGTATTCGGAACGGTACCGGAAACGTCAAGCATTTTAAATGTGGCGCAATGCAAGAATGTCCACAGCCCGGGTACTGTCAAAGTATGTCGGAATGCTACTCCCCGGAATGGTCACTAGTAGCACCAATACCACAAAGCGAGCGGCTCCCCACAAAATGGGATTCGCATACGCATACAGGCGCAGGGACACGCGCAAACGTGTCCCTGTGTGTGGTGGCGGAAAAGTCAAAGATCCTGCCACAGCGACGCAGGAGCAGGGAAAACTCCAAGCCACACTTCCAAAACAGACATTGCGGGCGCGGTGAAAACATACCCAACACCAGCACAAATTTAGGTTATTAAAAAGGAGAAAATGACTGCTAAAGGACGCATTTTAACTGTGAGCTCCTGAGCTGTGAGAGTGAGAGAGCCAGGGAAGACAGACAGAGAGCCCGTGGAAACGTTTTGTCGTCTGGTGGAAATGTGTGTCTGCGCGCTTTCCCAAGGCTTCCTTCCTTCGATTGGTGCTGTTCCCCCCGCCGACTGTCTCTTTCACACACACACAGAGTTTCCACCATGGCCGCTTGGCTATCAGTAAGCTGGTTGGTCGACGTTACCATGACAGCAACCGAGTTTGGGGCTCCGAGGAAAAGCGAGCGACAGAATTTCGACCATTTTTTGACAGTGCGCTGCCTACTGCGCGAAATGGAATGGGACATGTTGTTTTCAGTAAACAGTAGCCACTGGAGCCCGAGAAAACGAGAAATTGGAAAATCGTTGGGGCAAACGAAAATGAATTAATGTTCCTGAGGGGAGTTGACCGGAAAGCACCAGCGAACAGTATGTTAACATGATGTTTGCGTGGGGTGACAACCCGGGTGAAGGCATATCAGGCAAAAGGAAAACGGAAGAAAATGAATAAAATACGGCACCATATTTCATCAACGCTATGAGCCCCACAGTCTGTCACAGTGTGTGTGTGTGCGGAAGACACAAACAGCGAAACAATCTAATTCCCCATGTACGCGCATCGTCTTCCGTCTCCTGGAGCCACCGCGTCCAATCGATCTCTGAGCGGGGCGACCGAGACCAAACCGAGGGCACAAAGCCGGAGGGGAGCGTCGCCACTGACTGAATGATGATGAGGACAATTGACGGACGCGTGCTCGCGGCGTCGAAGAGCCATCGGAATTCCTTCACAGCAGTGGCGCCACTATTGTTTTCAATAATTGCGTCCTCCGTACGACCTCAAACACCATGACGCGACAGGCCGTCGGGCTGTCCGTCAGAACTCGCACCAAATTGGCGCGGCCCTCCTTCGATGGACAACTACTTGCTGGTCAGATTCCGCTAACTCTCCCGATGCACGCCCTGACGCGCCGATGGTACCGATTTCTAAACACCTTGGCCTGCTACAAAAAATATGCACAAACGGGCAGCGAACACCAACACACTAGCAAGCGGCCGGCGATCGGCACAATCATCGCCAACTACGTCTGTGTTCACGGTCGCGTTGCGGTTCAAAGCACGGCATGGAAAGCTGGACCAGAAAACCAGTTAGCGGAAGAAAGAGAGACGGAGCGGGAGAGAGAGGGAAGGCGCACAAACTAGTTTCTTTTGTTTCCTTCCTTTTTCGGTGGCTATCGCTCCCACCCCACACACAACCACCATTAATCCGAATCCAAATCCGTGGTCCGTATGCAGTTTGTGCCTCTCGCGGTTGTTGTTATCGCCCACGGCTGACGGCTGAGATTTGTTTTCCCGATTGTGTTTTGACGCGCCTCCGAGACACTAGAGCACTTCCGTGCAAAAGCAGCACGGCGAAAAACAAAAAACATGTCAAATAAGACCGTCGAAAAACAACAAACAAACGCGTGTCACAACAACAAATTGTGCTCACAGTTTGACACATGAAACTATGGCAATCTAGTGCTAAATCTGTGCAGTCGGGCCTTTTCGTTTGGGACATCAGCAAAGCGAATCACAGGACCCTTTGACAAGCGCACCCTGATGGAGATTTCGGTGATAGACAAAACAAAAAGCCGTCTCATCTGTCTGGTAATCTGCGTTCGGGAACTGCTCCCGATCGATAGAACGATTGTGTGGCGGCCGCACGGAATGGCAAAATTTTCATCGAAAAGCGGTGGTCCAAGGGAAAACTCTGTTTCCGTTTGCCGGATGATGAGAAACACAAGAGCGCGCGCGCACGCACACCAACTTGTGACACACAAAACAAGGCAGGCGGCGTAGGAGCGCGCTTGTTGCCTTTCCGTCTCTCGCCCCCCGCCGAAAAGCCCCACCGAGAGCTCTATCGATTGTGTTTTGTTGGGCCTGAGTGCGGTTTTGTACTTGAAATTCCTTCACTTGCTCGCTCGCTCGCTTGTCCCGTTCTCTAGTGCAGCCAGACACACGCAATTCCGGGAGAAGCACCCGAGAGCTTTCCATTGTTCGCCATTCTTCACCCAAAGAAACGCCCGGTTTTCCTATTTCCACACACACACGCGCGGGCGCACACTAATGTTTGTAGGAAATGTTTCTATTGCTACACAGGGTTGCGTGGGTGCGCTGTGGGCACTTTCCAACAAGCAGGACTTGGACCGTCACGCACGCACGCCACAGATATTCGAAGCACGAAGCACGGGGAGCAACAACACGGCTAGTGCGCACCACTAGCTCACAACATGTTTGGCCACTATCGAAGAAAAGACTTTTCCTGTCTGCTCTGGAGAAAAGTGCATCACATTCGCAAAGAATTGTCGAAAACACACTTGGCCCAAAAACCGCAACTTGGCGGAGAACTTTTCCCAAAGCCTATACGAAACGCAAAATAACGCAAATAACGCAAATGCACCAACCACCTTTTTTTGTAGAATACGAAAAATTTACTCTGTACTTTCTGTCTGAACCTGACAGTTCGCAGAACCTGACTTTTGAACCTGACCTTTCTTAACCGAAACTGACCAACTTTTCTCTTCTCTCGCTGTATTTCGCTATTCTCTCTTGTTTCCTTGCGCTCTCTCTGGTTTTTCAACCCGAAGTCTTACGAAGGGAACCCGAAGCAAAAGTGACTTACGAACGGGAAAGAGATAGCTGACGCTAGAGCGAGATAGTCGATGTTTTTTCCTTGTTTTCTTGTTCTCATTCGTGTTCATTCATTCGAATTCGAAATTCGAAGTCAAACAACTGTCAGTTTATGCATTCAAATCGGCCGTTGAAAAAATAAACAACAAAAACAGTAACAACTGTAATTTGCGCGAAACAACTCAATAAAGCGAACCGAAAATAAAATAAGTGAAATAAGAAAACATGAAAATCTTGAATTTTTCCTCAAACAGAGCATGACGCTAGAGCGAGATAGTCGATGTTGTCAAACGCGACCAGCCCGGTGCAAAAGCTACTTCCTTCATTCGGACAATGTGGTCTGGTTTTGAATTGAACGTTAAAAATGGCCAGGCACAGAACACCACGCAAAACATACTTCTTTTCTCAACGGAAACACTCATGGCAAACTTGATCGTTATCTCGGTTCCATTTATTTATTATCATCCTCGCTTTCTCGCTGTGTGCTGCCGCTGCTTTGCTTGATCATTATTTTCACATTACTGCATCGCACCACCGGAAGGAAACAGAACACACACTCACACTCATAGCACGCCCCACACAGTTCCGTTACTCGCATGAAAAATGTATATTTGTTTGCAAACAGAGGGAAAACACAAGAAAGCATACGCGCGGGATACGATGAATGAAAACTAGTGATCTTTTGGCTACGACGACCAGACAGTAGAGAAATGCGCGCTCACACATAAATCAGCCTCAAGCATCCTTAATCTCTACAAAAACAGAACCACCAATCTCTCTTCGGCTCATCCTTGCTCCATTTTACCACACACGATGACCAACACAATGATTTCTTTCCTTACTCTGCGCGCCCAGATAATGTTGTGTTTTTCTATTGATCCTTTTCCTTGTTATCTCGCTTAGTTTTATTGTAGACGCATCGTGCAGCGCGCGCCACACACAATGCGTTTTTCTTTAGCTTCTTGGGTGTGAACTTCCTCTTTTCTTCCCCCCGGGGTGACCACTCCTCGCTCGCTCGGGGAGAACACACGCTGCTCGTTCCCGGTTTATCCTGACTCTGATGATGGTGGTGGTTGCGGTTAGTGAAGTGCGTTGTGTCCTTCGCAATATTTCACGCGCGCTGTTTGTTCGAATGATGATAGTGTGTTGTGGAAATTAGAAGAACTTAGGATCGCAAGTTCCGCCGAGGGAACCGTGTGTTGGTAGTAATTAGGTTGCGAAGAAATGTTGTGCTGCTGCTGCTGATTCCGATGATCTTGTTCCCTCGATGATCTCGGAGGAGCATTCTCCTCGGCCACCTCGCCGCCGCCCTCCTCCGTAGTTCTGCAAGACTTTTCTGATGGATGTGTTGTGTGTGTCCGCCGCGTGTAGATGTATGTTGTGTGCGTCTCTTAAGTAGTACTTTTTCCTTATTGACGATCAGTTGCGCGCAGCTTCTCCTCGACCGCTTCCCGGGAAGCCTCCGACAGGTCGGTGGCCTGAATGTATTTCTGGACGCCGACGAGCGACTTCTTCAATGCGTCGAATGAGCTCGAGTACAACATCTTCTTCTTAACCTGCAACAACAAGCAATAAAGAGACAATCAGCACCTGACGACAGCCAGCCGTGAGCCACTTTTCCTACCTTCGCGGTATCGGGGCACCAGGACATCAAGAAGAGCTTCTGCTTCTTCGAACTCTCCGACGTTCCCTGGCACTGGTGCATGTATTCGAAGTCGAACAGGCCGTATCTGAAACGAGTTAGATCGATAAAAACGAGATTAGGATCCGGATTTTCCCACTCTTCGGGGACGCGCGGCCTTACCGGCATTCACCCGGTCCACCCTTCTGTATGTCGTCCAAAAAGCTATCGTATTCCGCGTTGCGATCACCGATCACCTCGACGTCGATCTGTTTCTCATCCCGAATGTAGAAGATCACGTAGCGATGTTTCTTGTCTTTCTTTATTTCCTCGTACGTGGTCTTGCACACATCCGATACGGTGACTCCGGAAGCCTAAGTAGTAATGGGAAGAGAAAAAGGGGAGAAAATGTATTAAAATTGCGATCGTCATTCTACAGCGCCTCGCGCGTTATAATGATGGTCTACTGGTTCTACAGAGTGCAGAAGCACGTGGAATGCTGGCTGATGGTAATAACGGCAGACCGGCGCGAGGCACAGGTTAGCGATAAACGGGCGATGCACCCGAAAAAAAACGAGAACCGGGAGTCAGGAGGAGAATGGAGAGAAACTCTATCTCTGAAACCGGGAGGAGGCGCGTTGGTAGCGAAGAAGCAACGATACGCGTGATCGCCACCGAACGCCGGCCGGTCGACATGGGTCTTCCTCCCTCGTGGTGTTCGTAGAATAAGTTGGGTTAGGTTGAATTTTAAAAATAGTACTTCTTTTCGATTACCACGACGCCGGTTCTCACAGGAAGCGAGAGCATCGGAGACACACACACACACACAGGAAAACATTTCAAGTGTGTTCTCGTCAGAGCGAGGAGTAATCGGAAGCGAAGCATAACTAGAAGACACAGCACTTTTTGTGGACAGAAAAAAGAAACAATTTTTGCACAAACAGCTCACTTTGTGCACATTTTTCTTGTATCAGAAATCGATTAACAAAAGCCCAAAAGCCTTCAGGTAAAATATGCCCCTTTGGGGGTGATCATCTGGGTCGATCAGTTTCACAAACTCGTACAGATCATATGTCTCAAAAGTCTATCTCGTGTGTGCGCGGCGCTCGGCAGGCTGTCGATCGTTCGTAGTGGCAGAGGACACGCGTTAAAGCAGGAGTTCTCTAAATTTAAAACTTATTTTTGGAACCATAAGAACGAACGCAGCACAGCAAAGGGGCAAGAATAAGGATCATCGTTCTCTCTCTCGGTTACTCACGCGCGACATTCCCCGTGTCGGTGCGTGTGTGTGTGCACGGGTTTGATCGTGCGTGCATTAGTAGACACTCGACCCGGAACGCAGTGCGCGACGACGACGATGCTCACCGGTTGCTCAGAGGACGGTAGACGATGAAAAAAAACCCTCCGGACAACATGTTCCCGGTGTGGTCACGTTCTTTAAATGCTGAAGAGTCAGCACCACACACCACACAAAGCGGTAACGGCAAATTATGGTGGAACTTATGACTAAAAAGAGTCAAGGTAAGGCTCCACCAACAAACACGTGTCTAGTTCTGAATAAACAAGCGACTGCGCCAAACGCGATCGCGTACAAGACCGAATCCAATGTTGATAGTTTTCTGCACGTTTCAGGGATTTCAGATAAAAAAAACTCTTACACCGAATTCTTCTGCGTGTCAAAAGCATTGAAGAAACCGCACCCGCTGGACTGGAATAATGCTTTCGCGGCAGGGTCAATAAAACGATTGCGCTATAGTACGCGCTCTGGCGCGGATGATAAAAACCGTTAAACCCTTTCGCGAATGCCGCTCAAGAACTGGGAGGCAGCATTCGGGAAGAGCACGTAGCCCATTCAAACGGGATGTGCCCATATCTTCAGATATTAGCTCCAGAGTGCGCCCATTCAAATGGATACCGGTTATGAAGCACTCCAACAAGCGCGTGGTGCGGCCAATTTCTTGTTCAAAAGTCGTTCGCACTATCTCCCGCCTTCGCAAAGAC
This sequence comes from Anopheles cruzii, assembly GCF_943734635.1. Classification (NCBI taxonomy): domain Eukaryota; kingdom Metazoa; phylum Arthropoda; class Insecta; order Diptera; family Culicidae; genus Anopheles; species Anopheles cruzii. Next base: position 11,567,711 of record NC_069144.1, on the reverse strand, counting down.
CAATGTGGCGAGTGTGTTCGTCCCGTCCCGTGTATTTGTTGACCTCATACGGAATCTGAAACGAGGACGAACTGTGTGTACACTCCTTGGAAACTATGGCGTCTTATTAATAGAATAATATTGCCATTTGGTTTACTTTTCTAGAAAATGTGCTTCATTGGCCTTCACACAGGAGATGGTCACCACCGAAGAAGACGGTGGTGGGGTCTCGTGATCACGGCCGGTTTGAGGGGTGTGTGACGAGCCATAATTAACTGGAGATGAGGTCAGTGTCTCGTAAAAAGCGAGTTAGTAATGTATGTACATCGCCGTGCACCAATTACTACACCACGGTGGTGATGAAAATTGGTTGCGGATGACCTCATTTCTATTAGACCGGGGCGCACAGGCTCACGAAGAACCCAATCAAAGTCGCTATCGCTTTAAAACAATCTCCAGAACACGATTTGATTATGGCTCCCCTACACGACAAGCAATGAACATCGGGAAGCTACGAGATCACAAGGTTATTGCTGTGATCCACACACCAAACAAGGAGAATTTCGACTGCTGATCCTCTCTCGCTTGTTCTTTAATTGCTGTATATGGTCTGTCGAAGGAACACACTGCAGGAGACAGACTGCTGCAGCAGCAACAAGGTAAAACGCAAGCCACACACAACGCAATCTACAGAATACGCACCCCACCAACCGAACTTAACCCAGACGTGCCGCGTGTCGATCTCTCCTGACCATAAAAGGATCCGAATACTGGAAAAGGCTGCGCGGGCGCTAGCAGCAGCAGCCAATTAGGGGCTCCCCCCAGAGACACGCAAGTCTGGATTAATTTTTATTCGAACGATCTTTTGCAGAGGATCATACATCGATCGTGGATCAAATGTGGCCACCAAAAACGACGGATGACGGACAGGTGCTGTGTATAGAAACAGACAGATTAAGCTGAGCTTCTGTGGCTCATATGAAATGCGTGTGCACCTAAATAAGGATTGTCCGAACCATGGGTGTCTCTTGTCGTATGATTAACCCCAAAATGGAGACAACAGTCGTGGCCACCAATACCACACCAGAATGGCATCATAACGACCTTGATGAGCTGTGGCCGCCGAGACGACGTCCAGCACATTTTGGCGGAGCACAGTTGTTGTTTTACGTGACTCTGGGGCGCCGCGGCGAATACTTGCAAAATCTACCCGCGGCGCTGGAGAAATATGTGGGAACCGGTGTTGGGGGGGAAGGGACACGCACGCGAGCGACTAGCCGTGCCCCGTAATGGGCAGTTACTCTCTTCAAGGTTGTCGTGTAAAAATGGCACACATATTCATATCCCGCCCGTCTGCTTTCATTTTGAATTCTTCGTGTCTGGGTCTTGGGGGGTTCTTTCGCCGTCGTAGGAATATCAGGAGCAACAAACTGGATTGATTGGATGGATTTTGTCATCAGTTTCTTTTTTTGCCCAGAGTTCCATATTATCATGTCCGCCTTAATGATGTTCAACCCCAACGTGGAACAGGAATCTGCAACAAAATATCCGTCATGAATTGAAGGTATCTGTCAAACGAAACGGTTAGAAATTGACGCATACGATGACAGCCGCAAATGAGGTGTTCGTTACCAAGCATCAAGTTTTCTTAGCTTTTCGAGCATCCAGTCGTCAATCTTGAAAATCGCACCGCTTCTCGCCAATCGGAAAGAAGATGCATAAAAAAGCATATAAAATTTCATAAATGTATCCTTCAATGAAAAGATAAGTACAAAAACCTATTTAAAAACAGGAAGAACCGACAGACACCCACCATAATAACAGTGCAAGGTCGGTCATTAGACGGAGCGTACTTTCTCCCACGGGAGAGAGAATTCTCCCCAAAACGAAGTGAAAGGTCAATGAACCAGAAGAATAAAAAGCGGAATTAGCATCGGTTCAAAGTAGTGGTAACCATATTCCCGGTTCCTGTCACAGGAGAACTTTACCGGTCGTGAGGAGTATCGACAAAGGATCAAATAATGGCATTGACCGGAGCAGGATTTCCTCTCGTCGTCGGTCACGTACACGCGCAGCCGCGAAAATACTCTCACCAACACCGAAAGCGAGAGACCGGCCGGTGCCGCCACACATTCCCGTTATGTGTTTGGCAGCATAGAGAACGGGAAGTGAGCGATGGATGGTGCGATGTTCTTTACGCGCCACAACCCACCAAAGGCAGACTCGCGCGCGGAAGAAGCTAATCGTCCATTACACTCCCCCCAACAGCGCCTTCTATCGCTTGGCATCTCCTGCAGACAAGAGGATCGGCTGGTTCTTTAATTTCAAAGCACACAAAGCACGAATTCCCGCTTATCATTCCTCCTCCCGCCACGGCTTCTCGCGTTCGAAAAATAACACGCAATCGAAAAGAGAAAATGATAATGGCTCAATGACGCGCACATCGAAAGCAGTGCGCGATAACGCAAAGTAAAAAAAACGGTAACCGCGATAGAGGGTGGGAGTACAAAGAGAAGTCGGTGGGTGGGCGTCTATGGAAGTTGATAACAGACAGGATGAATCATCGCACGAAAAAAGTGAAACGCAAACCGATCCTAATTGATTTGATACTTCGCATACGATTGTGCTTCGGGGAGATGCATTGTCCCCGCAATATCATTTCCGCTGAACACTCCGGAAATCAACTTCAAACGTATGCTGTTCCCCGCCATCCCTGTCTACCACAACCTGTGCCCCAAACACACACACACGTGCCCAACCTTGGACATTTTCGCGAGAGCACGTATTCGGGGGGTATGCTCCATCATCATTATCATTTCTCCACACTTCGGTGTGGGTCGGTCGTCCGCTAAAATACCACACCAATACAGCCTCGCGTGCCGCTACCTCGCCCTGTGGATATGCACAAAGGAAGAATGACGAGACGGCTGCCTCCGTCCATTGCTCGGGATCCGACGATAGGGACCGGAAGACCGTCTGGTGCCGTGCTATCTATAACCTTGCACACCGCCGCCGCCGCCAGCCAGACCAGTGTGCGGTATTGGTATCGTGTGCAGCAACACCCATCCCATTGTCTTGTTTAATTGAACGTGAGCAAAGCCACCCATGTTGTTGGCCACCAAAAAAACGGCTAGCTCACTTCCGGAACTAGTTTTCTACTTTTGTTGAGTATGATTTCCAATTTCCTCCCATCCAGAGCCATTGACTCATCGCGCTTCGTCGGTGAAAAACCTGCCACCCAGTGAACAATTTTGAGTGACCGAGGTACCCCTCCGCCTGAGGAGGGGACGAGGAAGGCTGAAACGAGTGAGCTCGAACGCCCCTCTGCCTGCGGCGAAGACGAGAGGGGGTGGGCGCGACGCTCGCTGCAGTGAGCAGGCCGGCTCATGAGGGTCCGCTCGTAGGCAGCGGCGGAAAAGAGCGGAGGAAACCACGAGAGGAGGGAGTTTCACGCGCGAGCTTGTGGGTTTAAATTACCTGGAGAGGGAAGGGCGGAAGGGCCGAGACGCGAAGCGACCGCGAGCAAGTGGAAGACGAACGAATGAAAGAAAGGAAAAGGAATAGAAAAAAAGGGACAGAGCGACACACAGTCCCGAGCGGCTCGCGAAGCACACCGGCAGTCGCATAAAGCATTCCGTCGGGGACTTAACCGAATTTTCGAGTCGCGGCAAAGTCGAACTCTGTCTATTTTGTATAGTGTGTGTAGGTGCGTTGATCAAGTTGCAAGTTTCTACCAAGTTCAAGTGCATTCCATCATGTGTGATCCTGATTGAAATAATACAGGTAAGTTTATTGGACAGTGTTCAGTAGTGTTCAAATAATGTTGACAAGTTTTCACTCTGCTCGTTTCAGATCTCTACCTCAAGCTGGTCAAACTAAGTAGCGATCGACTGGAATTAACACGGCGGCACCGGCATTTACGGCGTCATAGGCGTTTACACCACGGCGTTTACATCAATGCACTGAAGCAGGACGGCGAACGGTAGAGTGAACGAAAAAGCGAACACACAAAAGCGAGAAATAAATGGCACTGCGCATGTCCAAACCGACACGAAGCATTTTCACTTCGGGAACCGACAGGGGATACGAGAGAAAGAAAGAGGGAGAGGGCACATATGAGAGAGGGAGACGACAAGGGGCACGCTCGAGAAAAAAATCGGGTTACCAATTTCTGCCATCGGGGTTTTTGGGCCATCTCACAAGGGAGTTCTAATGGAGAAATTACATTGGTAACCCGATGGTAACCCGTCGGTAACCCGATGGTAACCGGATGGTACCTTGATTTTCCATAGTGAGAAGAGCGTCGGTCACTCAAAATTGTTCACTGGGCTCTTAACGTAATCCGCATACTGAGAACTCGCCTCTTAACGTAAAAACGCTGCTCTTAACGCAAAAAGATTGGAGAGCCCGTGAGCGCTTTTCCCCTCTATATTTCTATTTTTTCTTTCTTTCTCTATCCTCTCCCACACATTGAACTGTCAGATCGTTCGCTGTTGTAAACAAAGTGTTGGATTTATTCAGTATCACATCTTAACAATTTTTCTGAAATTATTCAACTTTTTGGCTTCCGCCATGCACTTTGCTACACTCTATGGCTAAGTTTAGCACTACATCGCAGGTTTCCAAGCATCATTTTTCATCCGCTGCATCGTAATTGCATCGTTCGCTGCGTCTCTGGCATTGAAGCAGGATGACACTGGTCGGCTAAAAATGTAAACAAATGCGGTGCACTTTCACGATTTAGAAGTAAATACTTATCGAGAAATGCTTCCCGATGCTTAAATTTACTTACCGAGATAAGCAACAGCTCAAAATTCACTTTTAAACACTATTTTCACGTCGATGATGCGATGTCGATTTCCTTTTGACGTCGTGCCTTCTACGCTGAAAATTTGAACTATTGAAAATTTCTTCTAACAGTTTGAGCGCCGAACTGGACGCTATATTAGCGTGACAGAGAGAGAAAATATTGCTCGATATCGCTCTTTCCTTCTGCCACTTGGCGAGAAAACAATTCGCCGTGAAATTTTTCTTCTCAGTATGGAGAAACTGAGTGACTATTTTGTTCGGGTGGGCACCGGTGGGGCGCATCGTTTATCAGTAAACGTCGAACGATGACCAACCACCCCGAAGACTGTCAGTGTGTGTGTATGTAGTAGTAACTCGCAAAAGAACGCTTCACTGCGTTTGCGGTGCCAACTGTTTTCTCATTACTGGATACGCGCGAGAGAGAGCGCTTCTCACCACTCCTGTGCACGTGTGTGTGTGTGTGTGGCAGAGCACGGCAACACACCACACCAATGCGAACCGGTCTTATTTTATGGTGCCGGGCGCGGGCATATCCTGTCGGTTGCACAGAAGTGTAGCAAACAAAATCAACCGTCAAAAACGTGTACCTCATAAAAAGCCGACACCGACAACAAAGTATGTGACGGCGGCGGAGCAACAAACATTCGATTCCGGTCGCCAATGACACCGAGTGCACACACACACTGGCGATCGTAAGTGACTCACTATCTCGAGAAGTGTTTGCTCACTCTCTCATCACCGAGAGCTCAATGTCTCTTTTCTATCTTTCGGCCCCAGCGCACACTGCCACAGCCACTGACAACTTTGACCATATATGGTAATTTGCCACTGTTTTTCCAATGGTGTGTGCGCGCGCACTTGCAATCGCGTAAACCACCACCACACCAATGAGTGGTGAGAAAATCTGCTCGCTGTTGTGACTCACGCACGGCGGCGCAGTGAAAGTCGCGACCGATTTCCTGTCGTGCAATCAAAATACCATCGAAAGTAAACACACCAAGAGACCGTTGCCCCTCGTAAGAAGGGCAACACACTTCCGGCCATTCAACAAAAACAGTCCCTCTTTCAAGGACTTACTTACCATTTCTAGTAGTTGCTGTAAACTCTGCTGAGGTTATCGGGCGGATCTCTCTAATGCGGGATTTTTCACGTGCACGCGTTTGGCTATCGAAGTTTACCGAAGTTGTTTTTCTCTGTTCCACTGATTTCACACTGACGCACTTCCTCTTGCTATCTCGCTTTTACGGCAGCTTTTCCGTTGTTCTGTAGAATACTGAACACAGCGACAGATTAGTAAATGATTCCAAAAAAACGCAGTATGCCGCTTGTTTTCATCAACCGTCTCGTCGCCACGCTTTATCGTCGACTAGAGTTCGCCGTGTGTACGAGGAATCTCATCCGTTTTGACAGAGGTTGCACTTTTTATTGTTTTTCGCCGCTCGCTTAGTGGTGAGAAGTCTCTCATGTGTGTGATGAGAAGCCGCGCGCGCCCGTGTGTGGTGTGTGTGTGTGTGTTTGATCTCATACCGAACCGGTACACTTATACTAATACAGTCTACTCTTCATTCAATACACTTCTCTCTCCGTAGATTACTCTGTTTTGCATATGCATCAAGGGTCAAGGGAAGGAACTACACAAAAAAGTGTTTGCTGCTCAGGACAACAACGAAATAGTTAATAACAACGCCGCATTATGATCAAACACATGGCAAGCTCGCTCGGAAGGAACGGAAGCGTAACGACCGGAACCGGAAAGTGTATTAGCTTTCCCGGCTGCAGCAAACCATCCCGCAGCGCCAGTCAGACACTTTTACCGGCTTTGCTACCTACCCCACCCTCTTCACCCGTAAAGCATTTATGTGTGCGTGTGACCCGCAATTGCAGCGTAAGCCGCCCAAGAAAAAGAAGAGATCCGCGGTGCGATCAGTTCCCTGAAGAAAACAGACCTTTTTCTCTTTTGTTCATTCACGCGGCTCGCCTAAAAATGGGTGTGAGCCCAACCGTTTTTTGTGGTGCCACACACATACTCCTTTCTCTCTCGCCCGCGAGTCCATCCAAGCAACCACGCACACACGCAACGAACGAAGAGTGTGTAAGAGATATGGAAAAAAAACTCGATACGATTGAATGTGAGCCGAAAAAAGCCGCTGTGGGAGAAGATGAGCCGTTTTAAAAATGGACCAATGTCTTCTTCGCAATGTTGCTCTACTCGCCACTCGCGCTCGCCAACACCGTGACCGCTGGAACCACGTTTTTAGGGGGAGGATTGGAAATTAAGGCTGAAAACGTGGATAGAAATGGCACTCCACACGTATTTCGTTTCCGGCGGATCACAGTAAGCCATTCTGCGCGAAATGTTGAGTGGCTGAAGCAACGGGGACAGCCAGGAGGCCTACGGCAAACGTGTACCGGTTTCCTGCTGCTAGCGTTTTATCTGTATCTTGTAAAATTAAACGATGAACACGCGCACAAACCCATACGGACCGGGTATGGGGCAGGGCAAGACACATTGCGAGCGAATACTATCAATTTCTAGCCACAAGCGACACTTTTCTCAGTAGCGCATACACACACACACACACACGCACGAAATCATTTCCTATAGTGTCTATTCAGCAAAGCCGTACGTTGCAGAGTTAACAGAATCGAATGGAAACGAGTAGGAAAAATGTGCACACTTTTCGCATAAGTTCTTTCCAAGCGTGCGCTGATTTTTCTGTAGAGAGTGATTTTCGTCCATGGACACCAGAAACGACTGGTCTTTTATAGTTGAACTTACTTCCTCCGAACGCTGCCAAAAACTGACTGTTCTCGCGGTGAGCGACGCAAGTTAAAGTAGTGAGCGACGGCTCGTACAAAAAATGTAAAGGTCTCTGCACACTGAATGCGTAACTTGGCGAGCGGAGCGTAAATTGGTTACGCTCTGCTCGCTAGGTTACTCATCCAATGTGCAGAGGCCTTTCAAATTTCCCTCTCTCTCTCTCACTCTCCGTTCAACTGTGTTTGTCCTGACCAAAAAAGCCACTCTTTTTCTCCATAGTGAGACGAAAGTGAGTGAGTGAAACTCATTTCTCACCAAAGGCCAGAAAGATGCCGGTGCCGGCGAAACCAGTGACACGATTTGAAAAAGGAATAAACAATAGGAACTAATGGACAATACGAACTATTGAAATAACGTAGTAATTAAGTCAAAGAATGAGTTCATGAAATCGTCACCCAAAAAACAATAAACCTGCATTGCACGAGAACCGCCTATCAAAGTTCTACGCTGGTGACTAAGCCCGGCAGGTGGTTCTCCAAACATTTTAAAACGATTTCCATAAAAGGAGCGTTCTTGTCGTTGCGCGTCGATTGTCCAACTATTAGACCCGTCCACGGACCGTGTAATGAACGTAGAATTTGTCGATTCATTCGCGCGCGCCTCGGTATCTTATCAGTGCCCTATAGCGAGCGGGATCAGTGGGACCAACCGAACTGTAACCGATGCCCATAAAAAGCATTCACCATTTTTCACCAAAACAAGTAACGATTTCCGATCGGAACAAAGAAATGGGTTATCTGAGCCCGGTTCCGCATGTAGGTACCGAATCCGATACCGCACGGACCTCCCTTTATTTTTGCAATTGTTTCTTTTATTTCTTACACAACACTGTCTCTACCCCAGGTCTGGTTCATCTCATACCGATTTGTTCATAATTACTGATTATTGATGCGTAGTAACGGGTTACTCACTAGTCTCTCTAACCTGTCTCTGTCGTGTCCCACTAATTGCTTGAGTGTTTCATCTCTGCTCTTGCGCCGTCGGAACTGCCAACCTTTTTGGGGCACTGCAAAGGAACCCCCCTTTACACGGAGCGCGCATTAACGAGAGAGGCAAGTTGTTGCAGATATAAAATACGAAATAAGTTAGGAAAAACACGCCTTCCGCGTCGGTTGTGCCCCTCTGTGTGTGCTCGTTGTTCTGAGTGCGAGAACTCGACAACGCCGGAACACAACGCAGCTCGTTCTCAGGATAAAAGGACAACGCTCAAATATACACGCACGGCACGCTTATATCAAGCCTCGCTTCTTTTTGTAGTCTTCCAGATTCAGCGAACGCTTTGGGCCGGATTCACGCACCGGTTTCTCCACCGGCTTTGGAAGGACATTCACGCTGCTTACTGCAAAGGAACAAGGTACAGGGAGCTTTAGCAAATGGACGTACACTGCAAGCAATGGCGGGCGGGACTCACTTGGCAGAGGAACCTCAAGATCGATGTCGAAATCGTGCAGCGAGTAGAGATTGTTGTCCGCTTGACCACCCTGGGAGGACTTCTTCTCATCTGGCCGCTTCTTGCCCAGCCCAGGCGGTGGTGGTGCCAGCATGGCCATCATCTGTGGCTCTTCGCGCTTCTCGTCCTTCTTGAACGACATTCGCGGTTGCGTTTGGCGCCGGGTGAACGGATCTTCGACCTTTTGGCCCCGGTTCGCCCGCTTCTCCTCCATGATCGCCTTCTCGGCGTCCTCCACGTTGCGCTTCCGGTTCCGATCGTTGATGTACGAGATCAGGCTGATACTGCTGCTCCGCTTTTTGTCCAGGGTGCTCGCCCGCTCCTCGATCTCCTGTATCTGCGAGCTGAGGTCCCGCGCAATGTCATCGTCACCGCGAATCTGCGCTGCGTCTCGTTCCTGTGAAACGGATTCGTCAGACTAAGCGACACTAAAAAAGGAAGAAGCCCACAGCGCCCCACTCACCTTCATGAGGATCGTTTTCTTCATCGCGTAGTTGGTCGGATGTGCCCGGAAGCGATTCTTTTCCTCGATCAACCGATCGATGTCGGCGTCCTTGAACTCGTACTGCGAAGCTTCCTTTACGTCGCGCTGCTTGCGCTCGATCATGTCCACCGTCGGGAGCGCCGTCCCCGTGGCCTCGCACACCGTCAGCCACTTCTGGTACTCGGTGTCGGAAAAGTCCTGGTTCGATACGAACTCTAGCCGAAAGACGCGCTCCTGGCTGCCGTGCTTCAGCTTGAAGCCCTTGTTCGTGCGGCTGCGCCCGAACTGGTAGATCTTGGCCGTCTCCACCACGCCGACAATCTCGGCCACCCGGTACACCGGTTTGCCCTGGTTGTTGCCGATGTTTATCCGCACGAAGCAGTTCATGACCGTCGGTTCGAAGATCGGCAGATTGATGAAGCGTTCCAGTTTGTGGCGCGAGATTCGCAGTTTGTTCAGCTCGGCATTGGAACTGATCGCGACCGGCTTCCGGCTGCTGGAACCCGACCCCGAGCCAGACCCCGAACCCGAGCCCGAACCGGAGCCAGACTTTTTCTCCTTATCGTCACCCTCGGAATCGCTGGACGAGCGGCTGTCGCTGCCGCTGGCGCCACTTCCACCGCTGCCGGACCGTGACCGTCGGTCGGACTTTTTGCCCCCGTCCTCGCGGTCCTCATCGTCGTCGTCCGAGCTGCCCGAATCGTCCGAGTAAATGTCCGACGCCTTCAGCTTCATCTGTGATTTTCCGCCCGGCACGTCGTCCAGTTCCTCTTTGTCCTCCTGCTGCTGACTAGCGTCCTGCTTGCGCTGTGCCTCCCGTTTCGCTTCCTCCTCCTCGCGCTTGGCCTTTCCTTCGCGTTTCGCCTTCAGCATGGCCATCGCATTGCTGCGCTTGTCGTCCGTCCGGTTCGCTTCCACCGTCTTTTTGCGCTCCTTCGAGCGTTCCTTCGGGTCAAAGTACTCGGAAGCGCTCGATACTGTGTCCGGAAAATAGGAAAAGTTGGTCAGGGGTTGTACCAAGGGTCGCGTAGGGTCGCCCCACCCGCTCCCACTTACCATCGTCGCTTTTTTTCTCCGGTGATGAAGATCGACTGTCCAACCGGATCGCCCCGATTCCGCCGGTGCCGTCGTTCCCTTCTATGTGTTTGGGCGAATCACGCGATTCTCCCGCCACCGCCGGGACAGTCGATTTGGCCGCCAGTGCCACCGCAGCAGCCGCCGCCGCCGCACTGGCTGCCGATGCCTGAGCAGCAGCGGCTGCCGCAACCTTCCGTCGCTCTCGCTCGGCATTGGCCGCAGCGGCTGCTGCGGCCGCCGCCGCCGCTGCCTTCTTCTGTGCTTTTTTCTTCTCCTTCCGCCGCTTCTTCTTTTCCGGCTGTGCCTGCTTGTCCCGTGCCCTCTCGGCCCGTTTCGCCAGCTTGAGCTTCCTTTCGATTTCCCAGCGCGTCTTCATCACGTCGCGCCGTTCGATACGTTTGAAAATTTCCGTCTCCCGTTCCTTCTCCGACAGACCGTTGAGTCGGGCCCGGTCCTCTTCGTCGCCCATCAGGTTTTCGTCGTACCCGTCGTTAAACTCGGAGTCGCTGCTGCTGCTACTGCTGCTGCTGTCATCGTCGTCGCTGGAACCTCCACACGAATCGTCGTCACTCGCATCAGCAGCATTCCCAGCGGCCGCCGTCGCCACCCCAGCCGCTCCCTTGCGGCCTTCGTCCGAATCGGACGACACTTGGCCCTCTTCCGGCTCGGATTTGTTCCCGTCCTCCTCATGTTTGCGCTTTACGCCACCTCCAGCGGTTACGTTATTCACGCTCCCGGCCACCGTAACCGGGGCACTCATTTTGATGCGCTTCCGGTCATCATCCGGTCCTTCGTGTTCTGTTTCCGACTCGGACGAGGACGTTGGTTTGCCGCTACCCTTCTTTTTGCGCGTGGCCATCGCTTCCGAGCCGGACTCATCTTCCTCCTCGTCGTCCTCGTCGTCGTCGTCATCGTCATCCTCCGAGTCGGAGTCGGAACCGGACCCGGAAGCGGATCGGTTGTGATTGGCATTGTTCGGCGATGCCGACGTCATGCGGGTTCCTTTTTTCTTCTTCGCCAGTGAAAGTAACTCCTGAAGGACATTAGAACGTTAGTGACACATTCGGAAAAGACGTCCCCAACCCGCTCGAACTTACCGAGTCCAGGTCAGATCCGGAATCGGAATCGCTGCTGCTCTCGGAGTCAATCATGGCCTGGGGCTTTCTTTTCACCATTTTCGTTTCGGTCGGTGTTTGTTTTGCGACTCGAAATACGGTGACCTTTTTCGCTGCCCAGAATGTAACGACGACGCGCACAACACACACGCGCACGGAAACCGTACACGCTTACGTACACGCTGAACCCCGTGGCCGGGTAGCTGCTGCTGGGTTGCGAATCAGCGACGGAGATGGGATGCGAGATCAATCCGCCGAATCCCGTCACTTCCAAACCGACCGTGCGCCGCGCCGTTCACAAACCTCTGCACACCACCAACCTGTGCGTTGCGACGTTCCGTTTTTTCCGATCGAGTCGATATGACAACAACCGTAATTCGTCGGGATTGCGCTTCCTTTGCGGACCCGTTCTTTTCCAAGGCGTGCTTCAACGGGTTCTCTCGCTTGCACCTCCGGGTAGACAACCGTCTCTCTCACGCGTTCAGCATTCTGGGCGCTTTTGACAGTGCAATTGTTTTGCTTCTAAAAACCCTTTGGGAAAGCAACTTTCTCAACTGTGGATTAAATTTTGGGTCAGACCAGACCAAGTAAGGCTTCGGTAAACGATTAAATCACTTTGTGCACCTTTGTTTTGGTTGTAAAATCCGTTTTTCCGGCCATCCCAGTATTCACTCGATATTCGCCGCCTCTTACTTTTCGCTCGCCAACGTCAACGGCTGACAGTTGTTTTCGCCTGTCATCTGTCATGTCAATATTTTTCAACAATACGGAAAGGGAAAAAACATTAAAAACGACCACAAAAGCTGGAACGGTGGACACGGTGCAAAGAAAATCGGTTCCCTAGTGTCCTTACCAGGTGTGTGAGGTGTGTTTTGTCTCCGTCGGGCCGGAAGTGTACCCGGGGCCACCAGATACGCCGCTAGCAAAAGGGCCCCATCTAGAGAGGCATGACAAACCCACATCGTAGCAATCTTTGCGAAACTAGCATCTTTACCGCTTGATCTCCGCTAGACGCGCTGCTTCTGCTGGACCACTTGCACACATGCATTTACATCGTACGGTCCGCGAATCTTGGCACAAATAATCTCGTCCCGAAACTAAGAATCTCGCTCGCAAAGTGTCCGCTTGTGCCGCGCGCTCGTTGCAAAACACTCACTCCAGTCCCGAGAATCAGCGATTGTCAACCCGAACCAAAGAAACCTTGTGTCGTGCTCTGCTGGTGAGTCTTTGTCGGATGGGTCACTGTTTCCCCATGGCGCTCGCCCGTATCATTCCCACTTGCCATTCCCGAGAGCAATTCGTCTTCGTTATCTTTCGCACTATCTGTCTGACCGTTTTGTTTTCTATTTCCACTTTTTCAGTTACGCGTGTATCACGCGTCCCCGTGCACTCTTGCCACCTCATCGCCACCGACATCGAGAGGAACACCATCTTTAGTTTCTCCAACCATCTGGTTTAATTTCGTGTACATCGTTCCAACCCCCTTTCTGTAGTCTCTCCCCCCATAGAGCACCATCATCATCATCGCCGCATTTGCACCCCAATTAGGGCTCCCCGGTCCCCTGGTCTGCCAATCAGTTCCAAGCAACCCACCCACACACAGCGTCCCACCCACACGCGTGCGACATTCGTTGCGCGCGCGTCCGTCCGCGTGCCGTAGTGTGCCGTTCCTGTGACTCGCGTAGTGTTTTGCGTTCCCGTGCCTGGTTCGCGCGGTCTGCACACACACATACACACATGTGATGTTCTCAAACGGGCTTCCGTGCAATTTACCATTTCCCAGCTGTCTCGGGGTGCCAAAGGATAGCGGAAGTGACGAGCTGCTGCCGACGAGCATGGGAAGTCGCGAACCGGTCATTCTCAACGTGTACGATATGGTAAGGAGCGCGCTTCGAAACCTAATCATCTCGCAGCATGCTGCGATGGCGGTTTGTTTGCCCGCCATAAAACACGACCGCCAGCCGCCATAAAGCGACCGAGTGATTAGGGTTCGATAGGCGGATATTAGGGGGGGAATCAATAGATAAATATTTAACCCTGCTGTGGTCGTTAACCTAATTATTGTCTCGTCTTCGGGGGACTGGTGTTACGTTCCAGTATTGGATCAACGAGTATACCACGTCGATCGGCCTAGGAGTCTTTCACTCCGGTGTGGAAGTGTTCGGTACGGAGTTTGCCTATGGTGGCCACCCGTTCCCCTTTACCGGGGTGTTCGAGATATCGCCACGTGACCACGACGAACTCGGTGACCAGTTTCGGTTTCGGTAAGCCAAAAGCAGTCTTTCCTTTGGGTTGAGGATGAACACTTAACGGCGCCGTCCGTCCGACAGGCAAAGCATTCAAATCGGTTGTACAGACTTCACCGAGGAAGAAGTGAGGCGAATCGTTGAAGAGCTGGGAAACCAGTTCCGGGGCGACCGGTACCATCTAATGAACAATAACTGTAACCACTTCTCCGGCGCCCTCACACAGGTAAGGCCCCTGGCAACAGATACCCGGTTTGCAGCTTGACGAATGGTTATAACGTTTTGTTGTTGTTATTTAACTCATTTAGATCCTGTGTGGCCAGGAAATTCCCAGCTGGGTGAACCGATTAGCGCACTTCAGCTCTTGCGTACCTTTCCTTCAGCGCTGCTTACCCAAGTGAGACCCGAAAATGTGTTAATTCAAATGAACGGTCCCATTTTTTACCGGTTCTTTCGTCTTTGCAGAGAATGGTTGACGCCAAATGCCTTACAACAGTCGATCACCGCCATACAGGATCGCGACTCGGACTCGAGTCCATTTTAAAGGCACAGCACAGTGACCGATACCTCCTATCTCTCCACTACTTCAACGTATTTTTTTAGAACTTACGGCCACGCCACTACTCGGACTAGGAATTTTTGTTCCACTAAACAAGGACCGGGACGGGGGGACACAGCTCGATGGGTCCCATCTGCTCTGACCATCTGATATTGAAGCGACCGAAACCGGAACCGTGTATTCTTCGCGACTCCATACTTGAGTTGTTACCGAATTCGTTCAAAAACATGAGACAGGCAAAACTGCTTGACAGACCGCACCCGTTGCGCTGTCCAGTCGGTGGAGCGAACCATTTTTCTGCGAACTGCAATCAGTATGTTGTGGCGGCGATGATGCAGAGGCCTAACTCAGGTGATCGATTGACGCTGACCAAGAGCACGGTAAACACACGGGCGTTCGTGTAAGATTTCATAAACAACAGTGAGTGAGAGATAGGATTCTCCCCGAATAGGTGTACCACAGCGAGCACGACACACGACACGTATTATGCCACTCTTGCACTGATGCACGCCTTGCCCATCATTTGGTATTGTTTTTACTTTACTTTTTAACTCTCATTCAAAACCCCGCAAATTGCAGTGTGCTGCAATGGCCACACAGAAAAACCGTCTTCAAATTAACGCCAAGAAGCAGGGAAACACAGAACAGCAACGAGACTGTCGAACGCGAACTGCGCAAAGTCCGCGGTCCGGGTCCTCCAACACGACGGCGGGCACGGTAACTTTAGGAAAAACGAACTGGTTGATATTATGTTAATGCTCGCACACCGAAAACGAACTCCAAATCGGTTAACAGTGAAAGGGAAGAGGTATATTTGCTAAACGGTTGCAAAAAACGTGAGAGAAAAGGTGTAATAAAACAGAACGCGTGTACATTGTAATCCACGAGGGGGGCCCTTCTCAAGGGGGGATCATACATTAAGCTTTAGTAAAAACAAGGAACTCTCTCGTAGATACGTTAAAATTGACACACACACACAAATCAGAATTCAGAACCACAACATTGATCCAGAACCCGTACGCTCGTAGAGAAACCCGATAGCAGATTATTCCTCCGGCGCGGGGCCTGTATCTGCCCGGGGGACGGCAAAGGAGTTTATTAAAAGAAAACCTATTATAAACCTATGAAACGAAAAATTTAAAAACAAACCTTGAATAGATAAGCAACACTTTCACACTAGAATCGAGTCACGATAAACAGTAAAATTAAACAACAAACGCGGCGTGAGGAACACGATATAAACGAAATGTGGATAAACTGTCCCCGTAAAAAGAGAATGCTAAAAACCAATAGAGAGAGAGAGAAAGGTTTAATGAATTGATTGATCAATTGTTTGATTAAAAGATTGCGTATGTTGTGATGGTGAAGGTTTAGAGTTTATCGAAACACGTTTATCGAGGCCACAGAACCTCGTCAACCTAAACAAACTACACTAAGGTAACTGGCTTCCCGTTCCTGAGCCGCAACGGCCGTAAGCGACGGTGACGGTGTTCTAAACACGATCGATCGCGGATCGCAGAGTTAGAGGCAGGGCGCACCAGAAGGGGTCAAGTAGACGATCGCCAGAAAAGTATTCGATACCTGACCGAATCCGTATTATGTACCGAATTTATTTTCTCCACTATCCGGGGGGGCATTTTTCCGGGCACCGGAAAGTCGTCCGAAGAACCGATAACCTGATCTACACACAGTCGTTCGCACGCTTACGGAGGGATCGTTTGATGGGTGGGTTTTGCTGCTTATCTTTTATCTTGCCACAGCACCGATCGCGGACAACCGAAATACGGTGTGCACAAGCGGATCCGAGTTACTTCTATTATTCTACTAAACCACTGATACGTCACCAGTTTCGCTCTCTTTCTCTCTCTCTTATCCCAAGTTTAGCCCCTTACGTTAAGTTGATAAGTGAGAACACTATAAGGGAACGGAACGGAAACACTCAAAACGAAGTCAGCAAATCGAACATCAACTGTATAATTGAAGAAAGAAATAAAAGAGAACGATTGAAAAGAAGAAAAAACAGGACTAAACGCAGAGTCGGTTGTCGGAAAGAAATTCCCAGCACCATCACGGGTAATTAAATTGTCAATCGTATCCAATCTAATCCAGGCTCCCCAGGCGGAGGATCGGCAGGCCGATATGGATCTACGGGTCACCAGAAGGGCTCTCGAAGCAATAGCAGTCGACGGCCGCCAGTCGCCCCGTTTCCCTTCATAGCCGCGTTCGGGTTGATTTAATTAAAAATTTATAATTTTTGCCCATTCGCGTATACTGTGTGCCGCCGCGTTCGGTATGGCCGACCGGCGCCGGTCGAGCGAATAATTGGCCAATTAATTCATTTAGTAGAAACCGATCCATCATTCCGGTCCGGAGCCACGCTGCCGCCCAGAGAGAGATTGGTCAAACGAAAGCGCGTAATAAAATTGCTGTTCTTTCTTCACAAACTATTTATTTCAGCCTCGCGCAATAGGCCAACAGTGCGACCAGAAGAACAACGGGCACCACTGCTGTGTGTCTAGGAACCGTTAACCCACCGGCGGCCGAAGCGCCTCCGTAGTCGAAGTAGTCTCTCGGGATCATATTGTCCGCCTCTGCCGGGTCCGACTCACTGTACTCGATCGTTTCCGTCGTTTGCAGGGCAGGCGATGATGAAAGCACGGAACCGGCGAAAGGATCGTCCGCAGTGCCGACCGTCGAGTCAATTTCTAACTCACCGCCGGTCGCAAACCGCAGGATGTTGCTCGGATCGCTCCAACCGTAGCGGTTCCGCGACAGCACGATCACCTCGTACACGCTCGTCGCTTGTAGGCCCTGCAAGGTGTACCCGATCGAGTGCAGCGGTCCGTACGAACCATCCGACGGGATGATCAACTCATTCCAGTCGTGCTGCGGAAAGGTACGCCGAGCTGGAGTAACGTTGCCCGACGGGACGCGCCGAAACTTTAGCTTGTACTCGATGATCGGCGAGAAGCTCTCCGTTTGCCAGATAAAGTTGTGCGTCGTCGGGGAGGACATTTCGGCGGCCGGCTTAAAGTGGGCCACCTTGGGCCGGCCGGTCAGTTCGAGCTGTGAACCCGCGATCCCAACCCGGTTGCCGGCTTTGCACTCGTACTGGCCCAGATCGGAGTCGCGCAGATTGCGGATAACTAGCTGGTGGCGCTGGATCGTATAATACTGGTGCTTGGAGGTCGGTGTGTCCAGCTTGACGATGCGCCGATCGAACACGACCGGAAGCCCGTGGTGGAACCAGTGGATCGACGCGACCGGGTGCGACGTCACGTTGCACTCGAGCAGGCCCGTCTCTCCGAGGCGCGTGTGCACGACGGGGGTCTTCACTTCAATTTCGGGCACAACTGAAAGCGTGAGGGGCGCGCGTGTTTAACAACTCTGACAACAAAAGCGTCGCCAATCAAGGGTCCACATTCCACTTACAGTTCACGATCACGTCAACCGACGCGATGGCTGGCTCGCCGACTCCGTTGGTAGCCGTACACTGGACGGGGCCCGAGAAGTGACGATCCTCAATCAGGACGTTCAGTTTGCGATCGTCTTCAAACGCTGCGGTCGCATTTTCGTGCTGAAAAATCGGAAGCGAACAATGGGACGAACGCGGGTATGGAGCCAGAAGCCAGGGCGGCTTACCTGAAAGCTCCACTTGACGTATGGCTGCGGAACACCCGTTGCCTGGCAGGCCACCTCCAGGATTTGGCCAACGCGAATGTCGACGGTGTCCTCCGGGTACACGGTGGCCATCGCTTGATCTGGCGTCGCAAAATAGATCACAGACTCTAAGAACCAAGGTCGGTTTTGGGGGGATTACACTTACACTGCACCTCGATCGCGTGACTCTGCGACGCACGGCCACCGTCGGTCATAATTTCGCACGTATAGTCGCCCGTGTCCTCGGTTTGCACGCTTGCCACCTCCAGGCTTCCGTTGCTCCAGAGACGCACCCTTGGCGGGGCGCGCAGGTCCGGGTAGCGAGAGTCGACGAGCAGCAGATCATCCCGTGACCAGCGCACATACCGGTACGGTGCTGAGGGAACGGAAAGGGGCGAAGTAGGTGGTCGTCAATTACGCGCGCTGCGTTCTAGACCTGTTAATCTAATAGAGCATCTTGGCCACTCGGGGCCACGGGCCTGATCTTCTTCCTAGGGGACGAGGGGCACACTATGGCTTGGGAAGCTTATGCTGCTGGGAGGGCTAGAGGCCGCCGTGTGTGGTTAACAATTGACTTAATGGCCTGGCGCTGCGCGATGAGATTGCTGCCGAAATTTTCACGCCGGCGGCCGCGTGATTTCATGCCGCCACCGGCCCCGCTCAAAGCGGATAACAGTGACCTTTTCGGTGGCACTGTTTTCATGTTCCGTGTTAGGGGAGCGTAACATTCCACAGCGCTTCAATCTGGCCAATCAGAAATCAATGACCCACGAAATGTGTTTCCGCGTCTGTTTCTAGATTCCAAATGGCGATCAAACCGAGGTACTTACAGTTATGATAGCACGGCAGCAGCACCGTTTCGTTTTCGTACGTTTTCACCGTCGTCGGCACGCTGCGGAACGACCCGGCGACCGGGCTTCCGGTCACGCCGATCTGCCGCTGGATTCCGACAGCAACCAGCAGCACAAGCGCCACCGTGAGGCGCGTCATGATGTGATCCATGCTCCGTGGTCCCGACGGAATCGCAAGCAACGATGATGAAATTCTGTGAATGATGCCAACGATTGAAGGGCACGCTGATGGGTACACTGTGTGGTGGTCAGTAGCCGATCCGCTTGAAACTCGATCCCATTCCCGCGTTTCTGATCTCTTCCCGTTTTAGGTTGGCTGTTTAGGGCCCAGTGTCAATCATTGTGAAGGACGCGCACACGTTAGGCCGATCGCACCAACGGCCGCAACTCATCATCTCGCTCATGGTATGGATTGGAGTGTTTGAAGATGTTGACTTAGCCTAAGCTAAGCTGTGAGTAAATATTTATGGCCCCGCCGGGACTGCCTCTTCAATATCGAACATCGGCTCGCACATCAAAATGTCGTAAAGTTGCCTTTTCTGGCCGGTCAAAAAATGCATCCCACCCGCACGGAACGTGACAACAAAATGCAACATAATTAGCGGGGCCGGTCCCGTTCCGTTTTTCGGTAATTAGTGTTCCAGAGAGAGGGTGGCGTGGGCCGCCGGTTTCTGCTGGTCACAGGGGGTCACAATGGAAGGCCAATTTTTAGGACCATATGTGGGGCGCGACTTCGTGCGGCAAATAAAGTTATTCTCGAGTTAAGTCGCCTTCCCGACGAGAGATTTTATTTCGCGGCCGCACGCGCACTTAAAAAGGCAGCCAGTTTGACCCTTGTGACGCCGCCGATCATTCCTTCCCTTCAACGGCCAATTAATCTCGTCATTCTGAAGCGTTTATCGCGTTGATCCAAACGCGGGAAGTGTTAGAAGTTTTCAACTTACCCACAAAGTGCTGCAAACGGCGGATCTCTTGGTGTACGATCACTGTCCTTTCAAAAATAATTTGCAACACAAATCACCTTAATCTCGATCGATTCTGGGATTCACCACACTTGATCACCCAATCTCTTGAAGCGCTACGAATGTAACACCCAGCAACCGGAACTGTTCCGTTGGGTTCCGTTTTTTTCCTTCTTATGGCGGACACACACTTCACCGGGAGAGCCTCAAATGACGAGCCCGCTTTTGCAGTCACGGCCGGCCACGTTCCGATTTTTATTAACCTCACACTCGGTCCCGGTGGCTCACACCGAGATACAATTTCACTTTAATTGAGGGCGATGGGATTTCTGTTTCGCCGCGGCGGGGTTCGGTTCTTTCACAGATCGTTATCAACGGGACCCCTCATCGATGCGCGGCTGCGACACTGCGAACCTGCGGGCGGTCCAACGGCATTTTTTGTAGGGCGCCGGGTACGGGACTTCCGTTTTAACCAACTCTTCGGGAACGGGGCGGTCCGTGCCGGACGATCGATGGATTGCGACTGAAAAAAGTGTCGCGCCAGCACCGTTCTCTGGCCAATAGAGTTTTTTCACTGCGAGAAAGAGAGCGCACCGCGTGGAAAGTGATCCTGAGGGTTGTTTGGTGTGGATCGCTTCTCTTTTCCCGGGACCGTGTCCGCCGCGTGTGTGGGAGGCCCAATGCGCGTTCTTGCGGTGGCTTCGGACAGAGTATACAGTTTCGTTTTCGTTCTCGGAATCCGGCCGGCCAGCCAGCCGACCAAGCGGAGCATTGTTGGCCCCGATTCAAAAACACCTCATTAGGGGCATAATGATTCATTCAGGGAAAGAAACTGAAATGGAATCATTAAAACCGCGTATTTAGAATGCGTGAAAGAAAATTTCCGCCAATAATCTGCGTTTGCTTTATGCAAACGCACTAACCGCAACCCCGCCGAACCGGAAGCGGCCACAAAAGCGGGCGGTTTTGCTCATAATGGCCGCGCCCTCCCCCCCAATTAGCGGGGGGTTGCAGTTGAAAAGTACGCAAAAAACGGGCGGTTGATCGACAACAAAATCGATCGGCGATCCCATTCCCAGCGTGTTCGGCTCGGGGTTCGTCGCAAAAGCAGCAGATGAACAGCAGATTTATCCTCCCGTCCTGCCTGCGCAGCAGCACAGAACGAGGCACAGAACTCTGTGGTTGATAACAAGGACCCCACGATTGGGTCCGATTGTTGTCTAATTTATGTCGAAACCACATTCGCCTTGTGCCGGCTAGTGGCGTGAATAGAAATGCTCCGAAGACCATTTCGTCAGTCAGCAATGGATGCGCTCCGCAAGCGCTCAAGATGCTGGAGATGATGATTTATTCATCGGCCATCACAGCCGGCCACTCGGCTGCGTGGCTCCGTCCGGGATTATATGTTTGCCGTGAAACGGGACCCGATGGCACGTTCTTTCTTCACTCGTACCAATTCCGATGGAACTGGGCAAATGTGGACATATGTAAGCTGAGCCGCCCCGAGGGGTGCCACGGTAACGGTTTGATGTGATTATTTTCGTTGGGCACGTGGCCGTGCGCGTCTGCGGGAAGCCCACGTGCGGCGGCCGCTTCCATTCTGGGGGCGAGGTGAGAAGCGCATTAATAATCGATTGAGTTTGGTGTCTTCAGAAGCCGCTCCACAGAAAGTGTCCTCTGGTTTTGGAACTCTCCATCTTGATTGGAAGCAGCTTGTTTAAGAATTATTGCTGTTGTGCTCTGCAAATCAAAATCGCAATCCGTCGAAGGTCACCCAACTCAGCCCGTAAGTAGCTTGTCTCTATCTGCCCGCCATGGGCTACGAACACGATCACTCTTTCTCTTTTGCGCCCCCGGTGTCGCGCGCCGGGAACGAACCACCTGCTACCGATCATGATCTCTTGCTAGAAAGCAGTCTCGGATCCAGCTCCAAGCGGACGGCGCACGCAACCTCTCTCTTTCTCTCGTGCTTTCGGAGTCACCAAACTTTCGCAACGTACTGTGCGTTCGCATTGGCTCCTGTTACCGATTGCCCGTAATGCACCAGCCCCGGGGTTCCGAGGGCTGTTTGTTACGGTAGCTACCCGCTGGCCACTCATGGTGCCCTGGTACGCCGGCGACACATCGGCAGTGGTTCGCGAAGTGAGAGATTTTGCAATTTTCGAGTTCGGTTTTCGGACCACGATCGCGTGGTGGAGAAAGCAAAAAAACGAAACACGTTTGTGGGATTCTTTTTAAATTGCATCTTTAATACATAGTTCATTTGCTTTAATTACAATTCCGGAAGCCGTTTGTTTTTCGTTTCGCCCTCACTCCCCGCTCGTCCGCTTCTTTTTCGTCGGTTTTCCAGTTTTCTTTTACAAAATATAATCATTCTTCGGGCGGCGCTGCGCCGGTTCCGGCTGGTTCTGGACCGTTCTGTGGTTGCTGTCGGTCGGTCGGTTGGTGTTCTGTCTGTGGTTTCGCTCTGCTCTCTGGTGGTGTTTTCCGGTTCCCGTCTGTCTCCTTTTTCTGATGGCGCGCCCCGCCATCGTGTGGCAGCCGGAAGGAAGCGTGGCGCAGTGGAAAGATTCGGTTAACTATTTACAGATTTTCGATCGCTTCGACCCAACCCCTCCAACTCGGAAACTGTCTTAAGTCCGCGGCCCACCCCGCGGCGGCGGGCTTTATAGCTATTCTCTCTCTCTGTTTCCGGCGCGGCATCCGGCATCGCTTCTGCTCGGTGACTAATTCCGTTCCCCGCTAAAACTCGCTCTCTCTCTCTCTCTCTCTCTCTCTCTCTCGCATATCCCTGGAAACACCCGAACCGAAATCATCGGAGGACGACCTTGAGCATAAATATAAATAATTGTCCTACAGGCGGTGTGTAGGCGCGCGGTGGCGCCCAATCCGGTCCTTCTTGCCGGTGTAACAAAAAAAAACACGATATACAAATTAAAAACTCGTTCAACAGCTACTTCCGCACCGAACATTGACTCTCTCTCTCTCTCTCTCTCTCCCGGTGGCCGGTGTCTTTCAGTGTGTCATTTCGTGCATTTGTGTGTGTGTGTGGTACGATCGATTCGAACCTCCTCCTTAGTCATCGGAATCGGAGTTCGACGAGAGGCACAGGTCCTTGCTCAGATCGACCGCCGCCGCGACCGAGGCCACCGTCGCCAGATCAGGTCGAGGATCGAAGATAGATTCTGTGGTCGAGGTTCGGATGGACACGAAAAGAGAACGAGAATTGATCAACTGCAACTGCAACGCAACGGATGGCCGGGTGCTTACCTTTCACTGGTGGTGAGTCGTTGTTGTCCTCGGTCGAACTGTCCGATTCCTGGTCGCTGCTGCTCGAATCGGAATCGTCCGAACCGTCCGACTCCGATGAAGTCATCATCTCTGGATCCTGTGTGCGCAAAAGAATCGCGATTTAATGTGGGTTGCGTTCCAGGCACTGTCCCATCGAGATACTTACGCTACTTGCAGGGACACCACCACCCGGTCCCAATCCCGTCACAGCCGGCGGTGGTAGCAGCAGCAGCTCGTTCCGCTCCAACGGCGGCAAGCTGACCTCCACCACGTTGGGTGGCGGCGGTTCCGGGTGCAGGTGGTTCCGGCCACCGCCGTACGAGGAGGGAGCACTGAGGTGATTGTTGTGGTGACTACTACTGCCGCCGCCGCTGCCGCTGCTGCTGCTGCTGCTGCTGTTGTTGTGATGGTTGTTCTGCCCCGAACTGTGGTTAAGGTAGCTGCTACTGCCGCTGCTACCGGTGCTACTGTTGCTGCTGTTGTGATTATTTGCGGTGCTGTTGTTGTGTTGGTGGTGGTGCTGTTGTTGTTGTTGTTGGTGCTGATGGTGGTGGTTGTTGTTGTTGGACCCACTGTTGTTGTGATGGTGATGGTTATTGTTGTTGTTCAGATGGTGGTTATTCATTGAGGAAGCGACGCCGGCAGCGGAGGAAGAAGAGGAGATTGAGGAAGAGGAGGGCGGCATGGCGGTCGCATGGCCACCTCCACCACCACCGCCAAAGTCTAGCCCATCATCGAGCCCGATCATCGGAATGCTTGGCAAGGTTTGTTGAGTATTGTTGGCATTCCAGCTGCAAGATCAAAGGAACATGATGCGACCATCGCGTTAGAACGGTCTCGCGGGGGGCCACGCCACGCGTAACTTACGCCGGTGCCGATTGAGGACTCCGGTGCGGGTAGGAAGGAGAACCCTGCAGTGGCGAGTGCTTTGGCACGAAGCTGATCGGTGCATTCTTCCGCACGCCGGTCGTGATCTTCGTCTTCGAGCTCTGGCGCGCGGTGTTGTTTTCCACCTTTATCGTCGGCAGCGGCGGTGGCGGATTGACCACCTTGTTTTCGATTCTGCAAACGACGCGGCCACATTAGGAACACGCACGGGGCACGACGGGTTTGACACGTACCTTGTCTTTTTCACCACGATCCCGCTGTTGAGCTGCTCGAGCGTTATTTCACCCGTCGCCCGGTTCATGATCAGCACGCACTCCTTCCGCGAGTAGTCACGGTGGTTGCCCTTGAAGACTGTGTTCGGAACACCGGAACCGTCTGAAAACCACGGTGAGGGACCACGTATGAGAGAACGGAGGGACGGTGGGAGCGAGCCCTGACCACTTACCCAAGTGCGGCACGGTAACGGTGACCTGCTTGTTGGCACTAACCTCCAGCACGGCCGGTTTATTCACGTCGACACTGGCAGGTTTGAAATCGTCTGCCACCGAGAAAGACAACCGAAAACAAAGCCAAGGGGTCAAGAGTGGTCCGATTAGTGGCTCAAGTGGCGCCCAGGCTTTTTGCTTACATTTTATCGTATGAAACACGTTCGATGGTGCGGAGTTGGTGAAGGTCGAACCGAGCTTCAGCTCGCGCACCTCCGAGCCAATGTTGAGTCGGTTGTCCATCGTCGTCGTTCGTCTATGGGTGGTGCCAGGATTCTAAAACCGGTGGCTACTTCACAAAGCTCTCTCGCTCTCTCTACAGTGGACCGGATGAGTCAGCAGGAACCATTCTCCTGCGCGCGCGGCTCGGCCGTTGGCGGGCTGTGCGACAGGATTCTTCGTCGTCGTCGTGGGTCACTTGGACCACCACCACGCTGGCTGGCTGTGTCTAGCAGACAGAGAGAGAAAGAGAGAGTTAAATTCAATCAGTGCGTGACAGAGAAAGGGGGGCCGGGATCGAGGAAGATCGGGAGGTATTATTTTCGTGGGACCATACGACCCTTTCGATCGCACCAACGTGCAGTTCGCCGCGTCCGTTCTCTTTTACTCCCGGATTTCACTCTCTTTGGAAGGGGGCTCGCGCGCAACGTGCAGCGTGTGTGCATCACACACCTCACAAAGCCTACTACGCGCGCGGACTACTGGCTGTGTGCAACATTCGACGTCACCAACTGTATATTCGGACGTGTGTGCCGCGGTCACTCTTGGGACTTTGGACGGAGCATACTTTCAGCAGACGAACCCTGGAGCCCCGGGACGAAGCTCCGGTGGCGGCCACTTCCGTCCGTCGGAAAAACAGCTGCCATTTATTTACATCGCAAGCTCAGTAGGCGCCAACACTCTCGCTCGCGGCCGTGAGACTGTTGCATTTGGGGGCACACTCTTGTTTTCTTGCCCCCTCTCTCTCGCTCTCGCTCTCGCATGCGCGCGCGCGCGCCATTAGTTGCCATGCTGGCTGGCTGGCTGGCCTGCCATCCTCACACACCTGTCCGCGTGCAATTTGGCTCCGATGTCTGCACATCGAGAAGTGGCCACCACGGAATCGGTCAAGATTCCGCTCCTTCTCTATCCCTCGCGTGCACCTACTCACTCACACACACGCACTCCACGGGTGTCTCTTTCCCTCTCTTGGGTCCGTGTTTTGCACGCGCCTTGAGGAGGCCACGGTACTCGCCGCCTGTGTGCGTGCACGGAGCTCTTGGACCGAACCGAATAAAAGGAGAAAGAAAAAAGCGTACACGGGGCCAATCTCTTTTCGTCGTTGCCCTTTTAACGTTTTTTTTCGGTGCTGCTCCCTTCGCACAGATTGGTGACATCTGACATGAGACAATCTCTCTGTCTCTTCACTGCGTTTCGGATAGTGGCCATATTCCGGTGGCCACCCGGAGGACGGGTTTCCGCGACACGAAGGCACTTGGTCCGAGGAGAACGGATGGCAGCAACACCAGCACGCACGCACGATAACTCACCCGTCAGACGGAGGCTCCGGTGGACGCGTGGCAACAACCACCATATGGTAGAGACCCCCGCGGTGGCGGTGTTTGCGGCGATCGTCGGTGGCGCGCTAGAATGGCCACACGGAATACGGGAATTGTGAGCCGTCCGAATCCGCCGTCTGTTTTCACGGAAGCGAAACAAAACCCTCAGTAAGCTCGGCCGTGTCGCGCACTGACAGGTTTGACAATTTGGTATTTTGACAATTCAAATGACAACTGAAAATTTGTTCAGAAATTTGTTTGTTCACACGGAAATTTTGCCATGAATTTGAATTATGTTTTGCATGGAACGAGCCAGCCATATTTTGCATGGAATGAATATTTTGCATGGAAAGAATGAGCAGAATTTTACCTCGCAGCTGACTGCTGTCAAAAATCGCAGCTGCTCGAACTGCTCGAACACAGGGTGGCCCAACGGTTCGAGCGCATTTCGAATTGACCGTTACTACGCGCAGCAGGCAAACGATTGTCAAATTGAAACGAAACACAGAGGCCGGACATTAATCTGTGTGACGAGCGCTTTCGAAGCGCGCGTTGCTATGGATATGCTTTCAGCAGCCCTTGTAATGTTGTTGCTAATCATCTTTCTCTTTTCGAGAACTCTATTAATAAAGCACGTTGAAGGTATTTTTAGAAAGCAAAATGGGCCCAACGGAGGCATCCGAGGCGCGCGATTCGCGTGCCGCGTGGACGGTGCTGAAAACGGTTACTTACCTGGTGGGTGCGACCCCATGGCCAGCGAAACACACGCACATTATCGGGCGGGCGGGGCAGGCGTTAAGGGATATTATTTTTTATTTTATTTTCTGTTTTCCATTCTATAATAATGATTCTAACTCTCGTTAACCTTACTAAGCTAGAAAACGATGTATGTATGCGGCGCGTATGTGTGAGTGTGTGCATGTGGGGTTGGGTCTGGTAGGTGTGTTCCGGTTCCAGTATTCGCGCGTGTGTCGACACAAAAAGATAGTGTGTGTGTGTGTGGATGAGTGTCTTTTCGTACAAGAGATAATATGTTTATGAGAATGCGGCGAATGGGGGCTCTGCTCTGAGGAAGCTGGATCTTTCTCCCGCGGTTCCTTCTTAAGCTTCACGCTTCTGTTTTCAACAATGGTACCGTAACTACTTAATCGTCTAATGTCCGGGGCGGGGCGCGGCGGTCTGGTTCCGTGGGCGCACTAATGAGTAATGTAATAGATCGAATGTGTGGATGTATGTGGGTGTGCTCGTGTGTATGCGTGTGTGGGTGTGTGTGTGGGAGTGCGAGCAGGGATATATCTATTAAATTTTGGTTATCCTCCTCCTTCGCTTCGCGTTTCTGTTTCACATGTTTCACGTTCATCAAGATCTTACGAATAGAGTGTTGCTTCTTTAATCATTATATTCGCCTATCTTCATCATCGCGTCATCATCATTCTAGCGCCCTTTCCTATCAACGACGTGCCACATTCTGTTGCTTCTCCGACCGCTTTACTCTAACAAATAACTTGT
This sequence comes from Anopheles cruzii, assembly GCF_943734635.1. Classification (NCBI taxonomy): domain Eukaryota; kingdom Metazoa; phylum Arthropoda; class Insecta; order Diptera; family Culicidae; genus Anopheles; species Anopheles cruzii. The sequence continues at coordinate 11,539,987 of NC_069144.1, read as the reverse complement.
AATATATACTTTTTTGCAGATTCGCTCCCCCCGACGATCCGATCCTATACTTGCCGTGATCATCTTCCCGTTTCCGGTACCGGTACTCCTCCGGTACCGGGGCCTGTTCGTCGTTCTGCTCCGCACCGCGCACCCTGTCCGTCCGTCCGCCTGTTCAAATGGTTGCTCGTCGACCGAAGCCGAGGAGGAGGATCGCGCGGATGCGGCGAGGATCACCACCCTCCCTGGTTGTGTCGCGTGTGTCGACAAAAGTTTCGTCGACTTTTGTATTTTTTCTTTACATTTAAGTGCTACACCATTTGAAAGTATCTTTTTGTTTCTCTAACTGTGCTCTCTTAAGATATAGTTATCATCTTCTTCCTCGTCACTGCTTCTTCTTCTTCTTGTTTTGCTGCTGCCGCCCATTTTGTTTTGTTTGTTTCACGAGGAATAAAGGAAGAAGAGTGAAGGAATACACCTCTACTCGCGGCGCGCTGTTCGGTCGCGGGGTTCGATGCGAAAGCTACACAGGAGCGTACGATCGCTGCAATTTCCCGATCGCGATCAATTTAGGGCGTGCAGGGCCGTTTTTTTGCTATACAATCAATCGTGTATCATCCTATCCTGTGCTCGGCGCGGTCGCCTCTCGCGGATCAGCATTTTAGCAATAAATAAGTTTGTATATTTTGAATCTAGAACCGATCGTCGTGTCGTGTCCTTTCTTTGCCCGTGTCCTGCCTCACTGTCCCTTCCTAGCTAATTCGCGCATGAAGATCGCAGTCAACAGTTTATCATCGGTCGTGGATGAAGCCTTCTTTTTTCGGGTTGTTTTTGTAAGAGTAGTATTGGATCTCGCTGCATCGCAATAGCGGCCTTCTGTGTTTTGTGTGTTTAGAGAGGTGACACCACGAAGAGAAACCGTGTTTTACCATTTGAGGGGTTCTTCTCCAGCATTAACAACAACACACACCGTGGTGGCGGCGGCGGCAACAAGATTGGTGCGGCGACTAGGAGATAAAAACGGGACGCAGCACAAACTGTCTGTCTGTGTGTGTTTGAGTAACAAGAGAACGCGGATGAGTGACTTAGTTCCGACGCGGCAACAACTACGGTCCATCGGGGCGGGGACCACCGGAGGGAGGGACAGAGAGAGAGAGGTGTTCAAAAGATGCCTGCGCTGCTGTGGGTTCTCTCTAGAGCTTTAGGAGCTGATAAAAATACCTAATCAACGTCATTACTATTATAGGACCTCGGCGCCTCGCCTCGAGACGCTATCAGCATGATCATCATCATCGTCATTATCGTCAGCAGCAGCAACAGCAGCGGTAATGCAAGAGAGAACAGTGAGTAAGAAAATCAGTCGTGTCGTGATATACGTTTTTTTCGTTAATTTTTTGTTTGTGTTAAGTTTCCGTGTGTCCCCCGACGAGAGAACCCCGTACACGAATGTCTAAAAATGTTTGTCCGCTCGCCACCACACATTGTTTTGTCACTCTAAAATCTTTTTGTCTACACTGTTTTTGTGAGGGGCACACGCGGCGGCGGCGGCGCTCTCTTCGCGATCGCGGCGCGCTTGATCTTTAGGCTGCTTCTGTTTTGTATCTTATTGTTAAGAGGGAGCGCGCTTTTGTGAGGGCGACAATTCAGGCGTCATTTTAAGCATTCCAAAGGTAGGCAGAGAGAGAGAGAGACATAAATGCAAGCAGTTCCGCCGCGCTCTCTCTCTACCCCTCTGTCTCTCTGTCGGTGAAGGCGCTCGCATATGAGTTGCGTTGAGTTTCAGAACCGCTCCGGCTGGAGAATGTGAATGTGGGGTCATAATGAGAGGGACGACGATACATCGATTCTACGGCTTAATACAGATAAGAAACTGCAACCACCGCTGTGGTCCGCGGTCTCGATTCTATTTAATTGATTTAACTAACAGTCGTACACAGCAGCAGGATCCCCGTGCCTCTAGAGGGTAGTGGTTCGCAGGAGCGACGCAAAGATGTTGTTGCTACCGTAGGCGCCCGGTTTCTCCGGCGAAGGGTCAGCCGCCCGGTCGCCTCCGTCACCGGCGGCTGCCGGCGGCACGATCTCGGTGGTGTTGCTGTTGTCGTCCGTTGGTTTCGGTCGCCGACCGGCGCCCTGCTGCTTGCAGCGGAGAGAAGATCGGCGGCCATCCACCACGACCATGGACCAGCGTTTGGTGTCGCTGCCGCTACCGGCGGCAGCGGCAGGTTTCTTCGTGCGTGCCTTGACCGTTCGCCCGGCGTCCACACCACCGGTGGTTCCCCTCTTTGTACCGTCATCGCCGCCACCACCACCGTCAGCTACTGGCTCGTGCCTCTTGTTCCGCCGTACGTCGTCGTCATCGTCGTCGTGCCCACTTTCGGTTCCTAGTTCACCGGCGCCACTGCCACCACCACCGCCACCGCCTGTCCCACTGCTACCGCCGCCACCGCCCTCCTCGTCCCCGTCGTCGTCGTCCTCGTCCTGGGCCGTATCGCTCCCGACCGAGTGATACTCTTCCGATTTTGTATCGAGTCACAGACGTAGGTCGTAGGCAATTTTCGACGCAATGTTTTTGAAGCCGATGCTAGTGCCTACGAGAGAGACAGATCGTGTCCTGGATGAGGATACTGTTGCGGTGCGGTGTAAAGCCCGTGAAGCCCTTACCTGATATTCTCTTAAACCGCACACCGTTGAGCGATAGCCGGGGAAGCTTGCAGACTTCGATTTCCCACTGGACCAGCGAGTCCGTGTTGGGGTCACCGTGCACACACAGCAGAACGAACCTGTGGAGAGACAAAGGGGCATTAGAACCTCCTCCTGATTAAGATGATCCTTCCCCCTTCAGATGGCGCTGCTGCTTACCGTTCTCGCTGCTCGTAATCACAATTGTTCTTATCCAGCACGGACCGTATCTCCGCCATGATCTCGTCCGGCAGCCGGGGCGAGGTGGTCTTCATCGACCACGTGAAGCGTAGCACACGCGGCTTCACCGGTTCTTCCGCGTTGGAGCCGCTGCTTAATCCGAGAAGTTAGTTTTATGATCAGCCCACCCCGCGACGCAACAATCGACAAAACAATGCACATACGCAACGCAATAAAGAATCGTGCGATCGCGCAGAGAGTCGATCGCGCAAAGAGAGAGAGAGAGAAAGAAAGAGAGAGAAGAGAGAGAAGGTTGGAGAAAAGCTGCGATTTAAAACGCCGTGGCCACCCCGCTCGTGGGACAGGCGGCGGCAGGGATCCCACCCCAAAAGGATCCCGGGGCGGGCGAATTGGAGCCAAAACAAAAGAAAAACGGAAACACGATGATGTGTGTGTGTTTAGATAGATGTGCCTGTGTGTTGGAAGGGATTTTCTTTCCGTTTGGCATCGAAAATAATAAATCAATGGAGGAGCAGCACGATCACGCACATAACTGTGCCCGCCTCGGCTTTTTTTGTAGGAAAAACGGGAACAACAGATCATCTAATAAAGAGCGTGTCAGAAACAAAGAAAAACCATGCGCTCATTCATTCAAACACATAAAAGCACACACACACACGATCGAAATGATGCTTAAAAAGCCTTAAGAAGGTTTAAGCCTAACGATGGCTGATACGGGATTGAAACTGAAATTGTAACACAGCTCTGCACAGCATGCTGTGTGCTGCCTCTACCACGGTAAGCTGAGGTTGCTAAGGTAACGCACACGTCCGACATTGAAATCTGGCCCAAACCCAAGTACAAACTGAATCTTCGCACATTATTTTATTCCTAGTGTATTGCCAATTGGGACAAGGATAGTTGTTGTGTTCATGTGGCTGCACAATTCTGCTCCATGGCGAGGGGATTTGAAATCGCCACCGCAGAGAAAGGGGATCAAATCACAAGGGGATCACACTGTCACAGTATCCAAAGTTTTTGACAGTTCAGCTTACAGAGCTGTCACTTGCGTAGGGTTGTTGTAACAGGGCGATTTTAAAGTTCAATCTCCGCCAGCCTTCGGTTAAACCTTCGTTACTTCTTCAAACCACAAACAAAACATAAACAAAAGAAGCAAGTGATACAAACGGAACAACACGAACACACAACAGAGTCACAGAACAGATAGAGAGAGAGAGAGAGAGGACAAGTTACAAACTAAAATGGATGAAAACACACTAATAACGTGGTACGGCAAAAAGGACACAACAACACGCAGCAGCACGCGCATCAGATAAGCAGCGGCGGTGGTTCCTTATCAGACAGATAGTGGCAAAAACAAAACCAAAACAAACGGGGCCGCGTAAAATGGTGGGGCATGATTCGGCGGCGGATTGTTCACACTTGTTCTTTTGTTTACTCGTTTTGTGGAGGGAAAGTCGAAGGTCGTAAATATGGTGGTAAAACAAAGAATGAAGAATCAGGGGAGAGAATATATGCGAATAAAATATATATTTACCTAGCCGAATTGGTTGAAGTGTTTGGTTGGCCATCGGAGGGCCTAAAAAACAGAACAGGAACAGGAGAGAGAGAAAGAGAGAGAGAGAGAGAGTAGAACAAAATCAAAAACAAACGGACAAACAGAGCGACACACGCGGTTCCGGGTCATGGTCATATGATGATGGTGTGGTAGGTCAGGTCGCGTGTTGAACGCAAAACAAATCTCTAAACTCTGTGTCTCTGTTAAGAAAGTTAAATCGGAATATAAAAGTCGCGGAACAAACAATCGGGAAAGAAGGAACTCAACGGTGGCGGGCGGGATCGGGTGTATTAGGAACAGAAAGAAGCAGTGGGACAGAAAGAGTATGAGGAGGGGTGGCTAAGAAACAGACAGAAAGAGAGAGAAAAGAGAGAGAAAGGGAGAGTCCGTTTTTGGGGACAACTTTAAAGGATGAACACGAACTCAGTGAACGATCAGAAGAAGTCTTGGGGTCTTAAGACAGCTAAAATCTGATCGTACAAAAGGCGCGTGCGCGTTTAGTAGTTAGGGGTCTAAGTTAGTATGGAGTTAATTTACAACAAAAGAGAACCAAGAACACCAAGAAAAGAAGAATTAACAACAACTTGTGGAAAGGGCGCTCGCTGCGTGGCATTAGAAAATGCTTGTTAACTAAAACTAACCAAACAACAGACAGAAAGTGTGTGTGTGTGATACAAACATACTAGAGAAGATCAGCAGACTCAGCCGTCTTCCGATGTGTCGGCGAGCCACTGAGCTCAAAACACAGGACACACCACCGATGCGGCGAGAGATGAGGAGCAATGGAACAAACATTATTGTTGGCATACACGATGATCGCTTATGAACGCGCGACGAGATGAGGTGTCAGAGAGAGAGAGATCGAGAGAGAGCGCCGGAGGGAATGATGCGTGAATGAAGCGTGCGCTCATGTGTGTGTGTGTGTGATGATCTAAACGCTAAAACAAAACCCAAAAACAAAAAGCCAACAAACTAAAGTAAAACACCAAACACCGAGAGTAACGAACAACTCACACGCTCACGCACACTCATCCTAGAGCCCTGCTCCATTCTCTATTGTTCTGCGCCTTCCATCAACAACATATCTCCTCCAGTGAAACATCAAACAAACAAACGGAACAAACATAAATCTCCTGGCCCCACGCTAGGGGTTCGACACGCCCGCGGGCTGGCGGGCTGCTGTGATAGTAGTAGTAGTAGCAGCAGTAGTAGTAGTAGTTGATCGGTCATTTTGTTTATTGATAAAAGGTTTCTCCGGGTTGCGGGTTTGTGTGTGGTACAATGCGTTCGTATGTTGTTTTATTGATAAAAAGTATTAAAATAATGGCGTCTATCTAGGAGAGAAGATACTACACACTACACCGCACACTACACGGGCGCCCCTTTCTGGCTGTAGCAATATAGTGTTCGCCGCCACGACGACGATCGCCGTCTCTCATCGGGGAGGAGGTTGTGTGGTGGTGGTGTTGTGTGATCGATCGCCTGTGCCTCTGTACTGAAATCTCCTCGATCGTCGCGCACACTCTTTATCCTTATTTTGTAACCTCTCCTCAATCACACCACACAGATCATCACGCCCTAATTAGCCTTGCACTAATCGATCGGTTTCGATCTCAGCTTCTTCTGCGTAGCTGGACGGAGATAGAGACAGCTGGCCGATTCTTGGCGCAGCGCAGCAACACTTTTTTTTCACGTTTGGCGGGAGGCGCAGGATTTAGAATGATCGTGAGGGTGATCGGCGCGGTGAATATGATTTTTCAGGGGGTAGGTAGGATGTTAAAAGTATGTACGGTACACACACACGTGTGTGTGTGTGTGTAGTGATAAACGTAGTATTGATTACTGATTGATTGATTAAATATTAAGACTAACAAAAGAAGTACACTAATACTAACACCTCCGTGGGCCCAGGGGCACGTCGTAATGGGGAAGTTGTTGATGCAGATGCAGGCGCGGCCAGGGACGGCAGGCAGACGCAGACCACAACCCGCAAGTCGAACCGTGATTAGAGCCTTGTGCACGCCCAGCTCAGCAACAACAACAATTTCCGGTTTGATTTTGTCTCTCTCTACCTTTGCCGCGATCGTACGCGGTTCATGATTTGTTTTGATTTTGGTTTGCAGGGTCGCGGTGGTGGTCGGTTGAAGTTTTTGAAGGCCAGAAAGGAGTGTAACTGTGAGGCACAAACGGACATACACACACACGCACACATAGCGCGGCTGAGAACCTAACCGAGAACTAATTGATCAATGACCTAATCAATGAACGATACGCGATCCTTCCTTTAGAGGTGGTTTCGTTGGAAGATGTTGTAACAAGCTTAGCACTGTTATCACTGATAGCAATAGCACTAGTATCAGTAGTAGCAGTAGTAGTAGTAGTAGTAGTAGTAGTAGTAGTAGCAGTAGTAGTGTGGTAGTAGCCAAGTGGTGCGCTTCTTTCAGGAGCACAACGCACCAATCACCACCGATTGGATTGGACCGGAAAATCGAAACCCACCGAGACGATTCCTAACCGTAAAACCGTTCTCTCTTTTCGCGTGTTATTGGTGTGTGTGTGTGCGTGTGTGTGCGTATTTTTGTGGAACTCTGTCCCCCCGCGTTCACACTCGTGCGTTTAGCTCACCGCCAGGTGGTGGTTCACGACTATTTTTAATTTTGAAACTATAAAAACGGGAAAAGAGAGAGAGAGAGAGAGAGAAAAAAGATAAAAGAAAAGAGAGGATAGAGAAACACAACCGATCAAACAAATCACGGAAACGGAAACACAATCAAAATTGCGCTCCTCGAAGATGAGAGTAAAGTTAGGTAGGAAAAAACTGTAACGTCGAAAATTTACATCATCCGCGCGGCGGTGCGCAGGAGTGGGAAAAGAGAAAAAAAGGGCACAAAAAACTATAAACTAAATGTGTGTAAGCAAAAAAAAACTTGAAAATAAAGGATTAAATAAAAAAGAAGGAAACAGCAGCGGGTAATAATAGGTTATGTCGAGAAGTGTGTGAGAAGTTATCGAAAATGACAGATGATTTTGAGGGGAGGTGGTTAGGAAAACTCACTCTGAACGGTCTCTGTAGGCGGCGCAAGTGATAACGGAGGAAAAGGTTAGTTTGATCATGGAAGAAGAACTGATCGATCGATCGAATGATGAAATGGAACTGTACAATTGCGGGTTAAATAAGGGGAAAAGAGTTGCAGAACAGAAAACATTGTGTTGATTTCTGGATCAAGTACACGCACTACGCGGAAAAGTCTCAACTGCAGAAAAAGCTAATAGACTGGAAGAAAGCAGATCATCTACGGAACAAATGCACACATTCCATTGTTCGGCGCGCTTTTCGAGGGGGTGGCGGAAAGGGCGGAACTGTTTTGCTGCTGATCACTTTCTCCCTATTATATGCACAACTCTACTTTCAGGACACTTTTGCTCGAACAATTTGTAAGACCTCTCGCTCTGTGGGACCCACCAGCGCGCACCTCACTGCTGCTGGCGCGTGGGTCCACCTCTTTGTTTGCTATTTTTTGCACATCACAATCTCATCACACATGTCGTGTCGCGAAAGAGAACCTCAACAAAACACACCTTCGCCATGTCGCTATTACTTTGCTTGATCTATCGTACGCTTGTTTCGTAGTTTTATCATTTTGCACAACTCTTTTGGGTTGTGTTTATATTATTTTCTTCTATTTTCTTATGTTATAACCCCTTTTTCATCTTTTTCCCCCTTTTTCGTGTGTGATACATTCATGTTGTGGTAGGTACACATCTCTTTCATGGTCCTTTGTTTGCCATTTTTTCATTTTTTTTCTTTCTTTACAACAACACATCATTCTCAGTCTCTACTGATTGAGCCTAGAAGTAGAGAGAAAGTAGACAAAGAGATAGAGAGAGAAAGAGAGAAAAGAAAGATAAACGGAGACAGAAAGAGCGAGAATGATTGAGCCGGAAAGAGACAGAGAGAAAGAGAGAGAGAGAGAGAGAGAGAGAGAGAAGAATCAAATTGTATCAAATGGTATTTAAAATCTGTTTTCATTATTTGTAATGTGGTCGCCGCCGGTTATGGAAAAAAGGGGGACAACGGCGCGCGAAGAACAAAATCTGGAAGTTTGTGTGTGTGTGTGTGTGTGTGCGGTGCTGGCCAAAGCCAAACCAACAATAGCAATAACAGGAAAATGTACACTTCACCACATCCTAGAGAAGTGACGCGAAGTAAGAAGATAGCCAAAACTAATATTTTAGACGGAGAAACACGCACGCAATGGGCTTCTATTCTATTTCGATTTCTATTGTTTTCTCGATCTTCCTGTTGTTGTTGGTTTTGGCTTCAAAATATGCGCGCATTTAATGGCCGAAGCTTAGTTTTACTAACTGTGTGAGAAAGAGATAGTTGTGGAAAAAGAGAGAAAAAAATAAAACAAGTACGGGGTTTAGATAGAGATTATAAAATAGTAGATCCGAATAGAGAGAAAGAGAAAGAGAGGAAGGCGGAAAAAGTGTTGTTCTCGAAAGAGAAAGAGTAGCGCGATGCACAATGTGGTCAGTAGTCACAATACATAGAGAGAGAAAGAGAAAAAGAGAGAGAGAAAGAGCAAAACGTGTTGTGTGTGTTGTTGTAGACCAAACAGAGAGCCACACTTGGTTGTTGGCCAAGCCAATATTGCACGGGTTGTTCTTCAATAATTTTGTTTTTCATTTGTTACGAGCCAGAGAAAGAGTGACAGAGCGAGAGAGCGAGAAACAGATAGGAGAAAGGAATCAACATCGGAGTTGGGCTTATAGTGGGGATCTGTTGCCTGCGATTCTGTTTCTGATTCCGGATCGCAATCCGGAGGAAGCAGCAACTTCCATAGTTCCGACCCTCGCTGGGTGCGTTCTGAACGCATGTATCGATCATTGATCACCCCACACAGCGCAACTGTTCTCAACTTAACATAAACTACGGAATTTGGAAGACTTTCGTTTGTCTGCTCTAATGGATACCTTTCTTTTGAATGCTTCTTTGTTCATCACACGACCAGCAACAGTAATACACACAAAAAAGGAAATAAACGACGCGCGTGCTACGTCATGATCGCCATCGATAAACACAGTAAAAAATTGAAGCGGATCGGAACTAAACTTTTGGATGTGTAGTCACATGCAATCATGATCGTGTGTGGGATTAGTAAAAGCAAAGTAAGATTTTGTATTAATCGAGGAAAAAGGCAGACAGTAAGAGAGAGAGAGAGAGAGAGAGAGAGGGTTCAAATCGGAGGATCGTTCTACAGGATCGTTAACAAATGATAGGGTGGGTGTCCGAAATCGGGGGTAGAGAATTTGTGGTTTCCATTGTGCAACGGGTTCTCGTTCTGTTCATGAGAGTTTTATAGAGAGTAGAGTTACACGCACATTTTTTAAACAAAACAGAACACAACCAACAACAACACACCAAAAAATAAAGAAGGACCGATCACGAACAGGAGGAAAGATTAGGGACAACACAAAACAAGGGCGGGTGAAGCCGCGAGAAGAACACGAATCTCAATTGCAAACTATCAAACAACTGTTAGCACAAACTTACAAACGAAAAGCTTACGCGGCCTTAGGGGCTGGCGGCACGTACGTGGTGAGTGAAGCGGGGAGCGTTTCGTGGAGCTGTGTCGTGTGTCTGTGATAAATGATATGATCGATCGATCGTAAGAAGAGCGCCCTCAAAGATCGCTGGGATCGCAACACCCCACTGCTTTTCGCTTACATTTGGATTAAAGTTTTATTATTCGGGACTTCTTTTCTCTAACTCTCACACTGGGTTTATGTTCGTTCGTCGTTAGCTGTTGTGTGGTGCGCGGGACAGCTCCTCTACTCTCCTTCGCCCGGGAACATCGTATACTCGCGCGCGCGCACTCACTACTCACTACTCACTACTTACTACTGACTGATTACTACTATCTGTTTGTTTGTGGTGTATCTCTACAACGACAATCGTGGTTCCCCGACAAGTTCCACTTGATTTACCTAAAAAACTTGGGTGCCCCCTACATTAACGCTCTTTAGATGCAAGATAGGCCTTACTTATGATGCGCTTTCGACTCATCATCATCATCATCATCATTATTATGACTATATGCGTATGAAAAATAGGAATAAAAACACTACTTTACAATTGATACAAACATCTCTCTCTCTCTCTCCCCCCCCCCCCCTCTCTCTATTTCAAAAGCAATCGCGAGAAATAAAGAAATTCCTCTCTACCCTAAGGTGGACCAATAAACAGGCCGTTCATTCCTTTTCCGCCGTATCCTTGAAATGAAATACCCTAAACCTATTGGTTTTCCACGTCCACACGTGTGGGAGAAAGAGAGAGCGTTGCGAGCGTGTATGATGTGAAAGAGAAAAAAGAAGAAAACAAAACAAAAAATAAGAAACAATTTATGTTACAGTTCCTCGAGGCCTCGAGCGGATCGTGGCCTAGGAAAAAGGAAAACAAATGACACAACAAAACAACGCACAAAAATAATGAAAGAGGAAAAAATATGAATAGACAGAAATATACTCTGATCTACACACAAACACACGCGCGCAGCAGTTGTTCTAAACAATCACTCTAATCACTCGGCACGGCGGAACACACTTTTCCACAACATCTACTTCAGAGCTTTTGGTTCTTTGGTGTTTTTAAAGGCGAACATATTTACATCGAAAGACAAAATGGAAATGTAATATGTCTGCGAAGCAGCGTGCGATAGGGATGATGATGACGCGCGAAACGATGAACGGTCGGGTCGTGGTTCCCAAAACCCCCACCAAACCTTCGTTGGAAGTACACGCAAAATGACACAACCATATTTACAAACATGTACAAGAAGAAGATGTGTATTTACAACAGGCCGGTCAAGTTTCATTTTCTCGTAGGAAAACAAATTGGAAAAATTGGGGAAAAATAAAACGTAAACTGTAAGCGCAGCGCACAGGAGCAATAATACAGTAGTACACACCACAACGCGAGCGCGAAACGCGAAACGAAGGCACAAACGAAGACACACGCATAATATGTTAGTAGGTTTGTGAGTTAAACAAAACAATAAGAAAGAAAAGTAGCAAAGTACCGAAAAACAAGCAACAGTAGTCCAAATAAAACGGAAAAAAACGGAATCAAAGCATAAAAACGAACAGGGAACTACGTAGTGCCGGGTAAGGGATAAAGACAGACAGACAGAGAAAGAGAGAGAAAGAAAGAGAGAGATAGGATAGGAAAAACTGCACCAAAGACGACGAGACACAAAACAACGTGTGGGGAGAGAATTTTTTTGGGTGAGGCTGTAAGGGTATAGAACTGGCCGACTGGCCGGTTGGCTGGCTGGCTGACCGGCTGGCCGTCTGGTACTTACCGTTTGCTAAATCTGGTAGTAAGTCTTTGCAAGAAAGTCTTGCCAGAGTGTGGCGAGTCACCGACGTTGCCACCGGTCGCGGAGTAGACCGTGCTGTTTCGGGATCTGGTTTGGCCTGGATGACGCGGCGCGCGGATGTTGTTGTCGTGAAGGAAAGAGAACATTCGAGACGTTAGTCTTTTGCTGTGCGGTTGCGGTCCACCGAAGACCACAAAGACCCACCACCTCCCCCCGCCCCGTGTGCCATATGATTACCCGTGTGTTTCCCCCCGGAGATGCAATGTTTTTAGTAACGTAAAAGTAACTCGTTTTTTGGCGTGTAAAATAACGCATTGAGGGTTGTAGTAAAACGAAACAAATCAATCACAGGCGAGAAGAGACAGAGATCAGAGAGATCCAAAAGAGAAAGGAACAACACAACGAGAGATACGAGAATTTAAAAAGGAGAGATAATAAGCCGAATTACACTTTAGTTTATTTTGTTTTCCTTTTTCCTGCCTCTGAGGGCAACATTTTGTACACTTAAATGCATACGCATGGTGGGTCACATTAATCTGCTTTGGTTACTACGGATAAAAGGTGTTTAGGAGCGGGATGGCCTTTAGATACTAATATTAATGGAGGGAACATGAAAAGCAGTGCAAAATGGAGGGGAGCAGGAAAGAGAGAGGTCAACAGCTAAACACTTACCCGAATGGAAAGTCGATCGTGATGGAACATTCCTGGGAAATGCAACCGGTTGTCTGGAAGAATTAACGGCCGGTGTAAGACTATTGCGAAGTACCATGCTGTGTGTTGTGTACGGGGGGCGCGGATTTGTTTGCGGTTGGCGTGTGTGTGTGTGTGCGCGTATGATAAGGGATGGGATGATTGATAACGAATTGGAATTATGTATGGTTGCGCGTATGTGTGTGTGTGATAGATTCGCGGGGGAAAGGATTGGCCAAAAGTTGTACACATGGCAGAAAAAAGAAAGAAAAATAATTGGCAGGACACAGAGTGAGTGTCCCAAACAAACCAACACACGTGCGTGCGGCGGGGCGGTGTCGTGAAGACACATGATCATTAGGCAACAACGAACACAGCGCACCACATACACACACACATGGGGGATCGATCGATCGTACACAGGAAGCACACACAATTGTAAATTGTAAACATATAGAGAGAAAAAGAGAGATAGAGAAACAGGTCGGGGCCGTGTGTTTGCGCCGCCGCCGTGCGACATAGGGAACATGAAAAGAAAAGAAAGTAAATAAAAATGAAATAACTCGGAACTCGGTCGAAGGAGAAACACGTAAAGCATCCTCCACAGGTTGAAGCACGTAGAGAGTTCGAAAGAAAGAAAATCGGGGGACCAGAGAAGAACCGGGCTGGGGGGTTCGAGATCGACAAAACTCGAAAAACACACCAACAATTGAGCGAAACAATTGTGTGGCCGCTGGGCCGAGGCTGGACACCGGATGATTGAAGCAAAAGGAGGACGATGGAACGATGATTATTTTATGCTAATAATATGCTAATGAATAAGGTTTGAATAATATGGCATAACAACTAATGGAGATTATGGTTACCATATTCACACGTTTTCCATTTCTTTTCACCGACACCGACTATTGGCCATTTTACTCGGACCAAAAATAACCCATGCGCGGGTGGGCTGCCCACGAAAGACCACTAATTTGATCCTGACGTGCGGAACCGGCGGCCGATGATTAAGAGGAAAATCGATGCCTCGAGATCGTAAACGTCTTGGCGACGTGTGAATACGCGTAACCTCCCCCAGGAAGGGATATAACCATGCAAACACTCTACACCCAGATGCCAGAGAGAAACAAACAAACGTAGAGAGACACGGAGTGGAGCGTGATTTGTATTGAACAAAAGAAGAAAGCAAAAAAACCGTTGCGCGCGTGAAAGTGCGAAACGATCATGCACACCACAACAACATGTAACAATAAAGCGAGAAAAACCCAACACACGCGCGCTAGAGCGAAGAGAAAAGGTGAAACAAAAAGGATCGATCGAGAGAACTTCAAAGCCAGCGCACTAAGGACTGATGAGAGGCAAAAACAGTAAAAGGCAAAGAGGCAAATCTCTGGTGTAGAATGAAAAGCGTCACCGAAAACACTGTTCTATGCTTGCGAAAGAGAGGACACACAACACACTACACTATATATAGAGTTGCGCTTAGATAGATATTAAGAAACGAAACTAACGAGAAACTGAACAAACAAACGAAGGAAAAGACGAAGAATAGAAAAAGATGGTACAAAAACGAGTGAGTGGGGATCAAAACGAATGCCCGAAATTTAACAAATAGTAACCCCAAAGTAGTAGTAGTAGTAGGTGGCAGTAGTTTGTGGCAGAGGTGTACACTCACCGAAAGAAGTCGAGCGTGGCGAGTTGTCGAGGGTGCGACAAAACCAATGCGAGAGAGTTGTGTTGTGTGTGTGCGCGTGTGTTTAATTGTTTAATTTTTTTATTATCATTTTGCGTATCACCGAACCAACCACCGAACCACCGTTCCGATTCGGGGCACCGGACCGGTCCCGTGGACGAAACACACACGAAACCCAAAACCCAATCGAAGCGCGCGTTTTGGGTTTGAAGCGCCCGGAGAACCAAGGACAACATATTGAGAGACGTTTGTGTCGCGGGGAGGGCGCGAGAAAGAAAGAAAACAGACAAATACCGGATCAGAAACGGACCACTGTCTTGTCCTTCTGCCTGCCCATTCTCGTGGTGCTATGGTGCGTAACTACGTAAGCGCAAACAATAGAAGTGACGGAAATAGTATAAAAAGCGAAGGAAATGAAAAAACAGGGCCAAAATGAGGAAAACGATTTAACAGAACGGCAATACGGACGGGGATCTTATGCGCCGTGCGGCATGTTCCGCGCGCACGCTTGTCCTTCGAAGGCACGTACACAGTGTGTTCGAAGGAAGCACAGACAGAGAGAGACAGAGAGAGCGAGAGAGACAGTGCGTTGAATAAGGCTTAAAATGAGTGGCCACGCGCTTGAAGAAGCGACAGTTGGAGAGAACCCAAAGGATGAATGTATGTGTCGGTCGGATCGGATCGAAACAATGTTGGGCAATGAACAAGAGTTGGACGAAAACCACGAGTCTGTGGTGGTTGTGGTGAAAAAGCATTTGCGGCAATCGACAAAAGCGCATTTTAAAGAAATGAACCGAACAGAAGCTTTTCGAAAAATAGTGGAAAACCAACAACAAAGTAATTGTTTTCAGATAGAGTTGTCAAAAAATGGTTAAATACTATAAACAACACACAGTGACACTCTGGTGGCGGCGCTGGCCTCTGGTCCGCCGGAAGATGCCGACCGAAAAAGAAACGGAACGAGCGAAAGTGGAAAACAAGATAACCAAACCGAACAACAAAGCAAAAAACGGCAACGAAACACAAAAATCAACCAAAACGGAAAAGAAAACAAATCTAGACAGACAGAGACAGAGAGATAGAGAGAGTTAAAGAGAAGGGTTGAGAGAGAGAACAACAATGTTTGTTATACCTTTGTCGAAGGGGATCGTTGGTGGTGGCGGAACTATTGGTGGTGCTGTCGGCGACGGACGGCCCGGGACTGGAGACGGATGCGCTCTTCACGTGTCCCTTTCCGGTACCGCCGCCGCCGCCACCCCCGCCACCGCCGCCTATGCTACCTCCACCACCACTACCACCATTGCCGGCACCACCACCGCCGCCAACGGCAGTGCCAGCACCGCCTGCGGCCGTGGCGTTAGCGGATGTGCTCCCGGCACTTCCGGTGACACCTGTTCCGCCGGTGGTGTTAACGCCACTGCCCACCGCAGCGCCACTACCAACACCACCAGCACCACCACCACCCGTTGCTGAAGCCGAGTTGCCACCACGGTTGAATTCTGGTATTGGTGCGACGAAACTGTTGCTACTGCGCAGCCACTCGAGCAGGAGGACCAGGAGTAGTAATGAGTTTATCATGGAGGAATCATTTGACGCGTGACCACAGAAGACCACGGACGGACGAACGGACGGACGGACGGAAGGCAGTGTACCGCGAACCGGCCCCACCGGCCCCCAAGGAAACAGGATGGAAACAGGATAACAAAGGGGAGAAAGAGAGAAAGAAATAGAAAGAGAGAGAGAGAGAGAGAAAGAAAGAGAGAAGACCATGGGAGAGTTCGGTTTAATTTCGTTTAAATGAGACACTGATTTGCGATGAACGATCCAATTATGCGCGAAATGCGGAACAACACAACTCGATCTAACAACATCTGCCTAAAACGGAAACATCAACATATGAACGGTTGTGGGAACGGCCATGGCACGGTGAACTATATTAATATGTTCATGGAACGGAAGAATCGAAACGATTGGATCGCTAAATGTGCCCAATCTAAGATTGACACGTATGTACACTGGGGCCGCACAGCTGGCCACAATTGATAAGTCTGCCACAAACGGTAGGGTCTAATATGCACTCTGGGGGCAGAGAATAGATCCGGTCAAATCCCTATTCTACTAAACACACACACACACACACACACACACGCTTAAACGGACACTGTGTGGTGGTGTGTGCCCGAAAAAAAACGGACCTAATGAGCGTGATGCATTGCGTCAAATGGAGAAGGCGGCAGTGAAAGAACTCGCGAATGGCTGAGAATGTGTGGCCGAGAAGCACAGAATCGAGGCCCCGGCGGCCGACGAAAGCTGTCCCCCCGCGTACAAGCTCTTGTGTGAACACACACACACACAGTGCGAGTGAGATAGAATGTTGGGTGATTGGAACAATGACGAAAAGAACGGGGTCCTGTCCTGACAATGTACGCGACACCGTCGTGGTGTCTGTCTGAGAGAGCAAATGCGAAAAGGACGACTAGCGCGCTTCATGAGGAGTTGCTTCACAAGCCATCTAGGAACCGGAACCGGAGCCGCGGCCACTCGCGCCGTGCTACTTACGTTGCGTCCGTGGTGGAGTTTGTCTTTTCTGTGGACGACGTCTTCTCGTACAGCGTCGTGGACCGTCTCGGCATTAGGCCGGCACTGGGGCCTACCGTCCGGGCGCCATTGCTGGGATCGTACTTCGTCCCTGTACTGCTGCTGGTAGTACGCGCTTTTGCCGGGCTAGAGATCGATGCTGAAAAGCGGGGGGAAACCGGGAAGAAAGTTAGGCCGAGTTCAGAGGGCGCAGTTTCCGCAGTGCAGCGCGCAGTACTTACAGTTGTCTACCGACGTGATCGGTTTAGTTATGCTCGATGCCGGTCGCTGATTCTGTGCGGCCAATCGGGCCGTGTTTTCCTTGATCGTCGCTGAGTCGATTGTGTTTTGACGCTTGAAATTACTGCTACTGTTGTGAGTGTGTAAGGGAGTGAAAAATGGACGGGAAATGAGTGCCCCTGTGCCGGAGAAGGGTACGTTCGATGATACGTACATCGATGTTCTTTCCGAAGCACCGCCCGTTCCGGAGCTATGGTTACTGTTGGTACCGGTACCGCCGCCGCCACCGTGAACGCTGTTGGTTCCGCTGACTCCGGTGGTGGTCGTACCGCCGCCGGTACCACCACCGACCGCCGGCGTGCCACCGGTGCCAGCGGTTCCTCCGCCGGCCACAATGTTGGCCACACCACCGCCTCCGGCGGCCGCAGCCGCTGCTGCCGCGGCAACCGCCGCCGTCGGGCCGACACCTGTAATGAAGCGTTGGAAGATTTCTAAATTTTTCATGGTAATGCCGTCGAGCCCCGTTCGGATCGGGGGCGCCCTTTGGATTGCAGGGTGTTAGTAGCTGGGTACACACTAGAGTAGTAAGCAACACAGCGCATCACGCATGGCGACGCGCTGGACACTCTACGGGCTCTCTACAGGGTCGTCTTATCGTCCCCGGGCAAGGGTGCTACTTACGTAGAGTCTCGCCACCGCTGGACGCCCGCCGGCTTGGCTTCGTGCTGGACGCAGATATGCTTCGGTGCACGCCCCGATGCGTCGGACTTTGCACCTGCGAGTTACCGGCCGGGACACCCTCGTTACCAGCAATGTTACGTAACGACAGGGACGATCCGGACCGGGACCCGTCCGACTCGGACTGTGTGTGTGCGTGTGTGGGGAATCGAAAAGAAAGAGCATTTTTATTCGGTAACGGAACACGTCGATCAGTCGATCGTCGTCATCGTCGTCATCGTCAGTTCCCCCTTCTGTCACCCCATTTCATCTTTCGTCTTCTGTGGAATTATCTTCTTTGAACGATTATTCGAAAGGACGCGCACGCTCGGTTTGTGGCCACGTGATCATGGAACTCGTGGACACAAACGCGCCCGGTGAGCGCGTCGGTGGCCTTTCTATCAAGTGGATGGTGGTTTCATTAATTGGCATTTATTGGACTTGCGACGCAACACGCGAACTGCCATCATGATGGGTCGCCGTTGTTGAATGCGCACAAATGCTTTGGATAATTCGAACCTATTTCTCGAACACATCATGGCCACTGTTGATAATCGTTCAAAGGGTAATGGATCGTATATGTTTGGAATTAATCTTGGCAAAAATAATCTAAAAAAAAGTGTGGATTCTAAACGAACGAACATAATATGCAGGGAAAGAAAGTTCTTTTTCAAGTTGCAGCTTAAGGGGGGTGCCCGTTAGTTGGGATCGCAAAAACGGCGGCGAAAAGCGAAACTAGGAATTGAAAAAATTATTCAATTTAAGAAGAAGAAAAAAGAGTGAATAAAAGACGAACAAATGCGAAAGAAGTAACTGGAACTCTCTTTGTGTGTGTGTGTGTGTGTGTGGCACTACACGATCAAATATACAAATCAACAAAACTATGCGATCTGGACCGTCGCTGCGGCCGGGATGCGTTGGTTGGAATGAATGAACAAAAGTGAAAAGAAACATTTAAAAGTAAAGAGAATTTGAAGCAGATTTAAAGGTGAGAAAGATAGGCTTCTAAAATGAAGTAAACTCTGGGCCCTAACGGTGTACACGCGCAACAGGCACACTATGGACGAGTGCACAGGAACGCGGGATGCGCGGGACAGCGGGACACAAAAAGGATCGGTGGGGTAACACGTTAGCGGGAAAGATGAAACGCAAAAATGAAAACGCAAAACCCAAACTTACGTCGGTGCTTTTTCTTCCGAGCAGGAGATACGTGGCGAATACGTCATCGTACATGGTGTTTGCCAATGAATCTTCAATATCTTGCCTATTGTAGCCCATCGCGACTAATGCTTCTGCTTGGCCGCAATCAGTCAGTCAGTGCGTGTGTGTGTGTGTGTTTAGTTGGTGATCATTTCGTTTTCAATTTCGAAATGGTACAACAATTATTTTACACGACAGCCGCCACAAACGGTCAGAAAACGTTCCCCAAAGAGGTCACCAACGCCGCCGTCGGTGATTTTCGTTTAATCATATTTTTTTCGGTTCGGTTCCGATACCGGGATTTCCACACGTTTCCGGGCGCGTGTGAGACGTTGGTTCGTACACACACACACACACATCGTGTGTCGTTGTTAGAGACCCCGGCGCGGCACATATGTGGAGAGAGAACGAGAGTGGCCGTAGGCGGCGCGGCAGGACACGAGAATTGGTTGATGAGAAATCAAATGAAACGAGAAACAAGAGAAAGAAAGCAGAAAAAATCATTATAGGATGCGAATGCGAATAATTTAAATGTTATGTGTTACTTTTTTTTTGTTACAGACACACAAGAGTACAACACAATACGGAGTGTTTTTGATTGAAGCTTATATGCCACCATCCCCCGGGACGGTCCCCGGGGAAATATCCGCACACGCACGCGCACTCGTCGCGGTGCCACATACTTTCAATCAACTCACCGAACATCAACACACCATCAACAAACAGCCAACAACAGTAATGCACAAGAATGAAGTAATTGCTAAGGGAACGGATAGGGACAAACCGGGTATTCGATTGACAAGAACTCGACCGTCGACACAGAAACTTGACTCAATACTGTCGCATAAAGGATTAGAAAACAATAAACGACAGGGAAAGAGCTTCTACGAATTGGTTTATTGAAGAATGTGATAAATATTGGGTTGGCGAAAAAGAAATCCATTATTTTCTCGGTCGATGCTGAGCGGTACTTCGTAAAGTTTTAGGTGTTAATAATGGAAGTCAACAAATGGAGATTTTTTGAAAATTGCCCAGTAACATCGCCCAGGAGCTAAAGATCGACCATAAACTAGTTTTGAACAATTTTCTATAAATATCTAGGCTGCCTTTCAAATGGTAACAAATTATACCACAAAACGGTGCATAGTTGTCCCAAATCGGACCATCGGAAACATCTTTGTTTTCAAGTTTACGCAAAAATAATAAACTTCTTTTTCGCCAATCTAATACAACGACCAAATGTTAAGGTTCTCTTCTACAGGCTAACATGAATCGGAAACAATGCCGAACGCAAACGTCAAAAATTGGTAGAATACATTCCCAAAAATACGGAAAATACGGAGATACATGCGAAACGCTTCGAACACGGGTCGTTGAGTAACGGTCCCCATACATTGCGGGATTGGGCCATCGGGTGTGTACACAGCACGAGATAATTCAAATGGGTCCCGCTCTTAAAACCTAGCGCATGATAAAGTGTAGATGAGCAACGAAAGCTTTTTAAAAGAAAATAAGTATATGAAACACTCCCGGGTTGGAAGCGGACCACGGACTTAGGGATAAGGACCATTTTTGCACGGACACGTACATCAACGCACCACAGCGTGACGTGTGCAGCGTAATTGACAGAAACGTGTGAATGCACAGAAAAAGGCCGTTTTTTTAAGTGAAACTAATTTTACAGTGTTCGGAACCAGGAACTGGTTTGGTTTGTGCCGAAAATTGTGACGATTGCATTTTTCATATTTTGCATAACGAACTTGGAAGTGGTGTTGAATTATCTCGTTATGTACAGTTTTATCAGAGCGCGAAACGGAGCGGGGCTTCGGTGCGCGCCCCGTAAAAGCGGGAAAAAGCAGAACAAAATGGGGAATAAAAATTATAATCATCATCACGCGCGCGGATCACGCGGTCCGCTGTAGAATGACACAAGACACGGGGAAGTTAGGAAGTAGAACGAACAACAACACGAGAACACGGAAGTAGAACAACGCGAGCGAGCGACAAAAACAACAACAACAACACGCCACAGCAAAAGTGAGAAGAGTTAGTGGTGTATACAGTACCCGTCTTACCTATCCGTTTCTGATCTTTGAGATCGGGCAACGGTTCGACGTACGGTTTCAGCTCATCGTCCTCGTAACCCATGTTCATCCACTTGTCCTTCATGATCGTTTCGAGGCTGGCGCGTTTCGATGGGTTTAGAACGAGGAACTTTTTCAGCAGCACTTCGCAGTCGGTCGACATGTAGAAGGGAATGCTGGGGTTCGTAGATTGAAGTGATTAGCGCAAGAGATAGCGAGTGTTTATGGTCACAGAGAGAGAGAAAGAGAGAGTGAGAGTGATTACCGATATTTTCCCCGCAGGACACGCTCGCGAAGCTCTTTCAGGGTGGCGCCGTCGAATGGCAGTGAACCGCTGACGAGGGTGTACAGAATCACGCCCAGGGACCACACGTCCACCTCCGGCCCGTCGTACTTCCGACCCTGGAACAGTTCCGGCGCGGCGTACGGTGGCGACCCGCAGAACGTGTCCAGCTTGGAGCCGGGCGTGAACTCGTTCGAAAAACCGAAATCCGCTATTTTGATGTTCATCTCGCTATCGAGCAGGAGATTTTCCGCTTTCAAGTCTCTGCAAAGGAGGACGACAATGGTGGTGGTGGCCTACACAGAACGTCCCGTGTCTCAGGGTGATTACCTACCTGTGGATGATGCGCTTCTGATGGCAGTACTGTACGGCGGATACTATCTGTCGGAATTTGGCGCGCGCTTCCTTTTCCTTCATCTTGCCGTGGGCCACCAGGTAGTCGAACACTTCGCCCCCAGAAGCATACTCCATCACTAGGTACAGCGTCTTCTCCGTTTCGATCACCTGAAACAGCTTCACGATGTTCGGGTGATCCAACATTTTCATTATCCGAACCTGCAACGAGAAGGAAGAAAATGGCAATGAAAACTTGATTCGAGCGGGCGAGTGCAACACACTTTGTTGTGAGTGCTTCACGGCAACTGTCATAAAGTGGTTACCATGCAGCGTAAGTTGTCAGGAGTGCAAAATATCGATCAAGTACTCTTGGAGATATGAAACATTCATACGACTATTCCGTCGGTTATTCGATACGGAGGAATTTTTGGTGGGTGCGGGTTTCCATTTCCTCTAACCTCTCTATCCGTGCCCGGAATGTGGAACTTACCTCTCGGTAGAGCTTCTGCAGCGACGAAGGATTCAGCTGGGTCTTATCGATAATCTTGATGGCGACCTCCTTGTTCGTCGGCACGTGCTTGGCCAGTTTCACCTTGGCAAAGTTGCCCTTGCCGATCGTTTTCAGCAGCTTGTACTTGCCGATGTGCTCCTCGCCCGATCGCCACCGGGCCGGTGTGCCACGCATTTGCATATTTGGTGAACCCTGGTGAACGAGAAAGTCGACAAAGAAATATATTAGAAAAGGTGGCGCGCAATTGATTGTGTCCCCCAACCCGGCGGGTGGCTTCTTAGGCCTTCGAGAGAAGACGGAATACCGGAATAAACTTCAGCCCCATTGGATTATTTTTGGACCGCGCGGACCAGAATGTACTGGCCGGCCACCTTTTAACTATCATTCATCGCATCGAAATCGACCATAATGACGTTCGGACGAGAACAGAAACGGAGCAACGGAGAGAGAGCTAATTGGGAGATCATAAACAGAAACGGAGAGGCGCCTGCGGAACATGACTTCGGACCAGGCTGTATGTTCCTTTTCTTTAATTTTAGTACGGTGCGGTCCTTTTGCAAGTGCAATAATAGAAAGCAAACTGTGGCCGGCGAAAGTCAACACCCAGGAGGTAAAAACAGAAGGCCCAACGACTACGAAGTACCACCCAGCCCCGCCGCGTTTGCTGAACTTCTCTTCGCCTTGCAAAATTGGCCAATTGGAGGGTTCTAAAAATATTCACTCACTCAAAAGTCTTACCGCGCACTGCGCGGCGTTACGGGAAGGTTGCGTGTCACTCACAGGTTGAAGTAGGTTGTTCAAAACCGAGGTGTCCCTTCCGAGATGGGTTCGGATCGTTCCATTGCACACTCCACACATCCATCTGAACCGCTCGTGTTATGATCAATTACGCCAGGCAGACAAATGGAGGGACAAATGCCCGTAACAAGAGGACAACACAATTAGCAATACAGTTCCGCATCGTAGCGCCCCCTACCCCGCCAAATGGCATTCTCGCGAGTGACTATACCCCGAAAGGCCAAGGCTTGCAGCAACATAACGGAAATGCACCCCGAAGGGGGCCGGCCGCAGATGAGATGCTGATCTCACCTTCAAGGAGACTACGCGCACCGGTCGGTCGGTGGACGGTGTGCCGTGTAGCTTAACTAATCGTGCGATAAGATAGCGAGAGAGAGACCGCAGTAGACCCCTTAAACAGCCAGCGACTAGTGCAAAATGATTTTCCAAAAAGGGCCACGCGAATGGCGGGTTTTGCGGCGGGAACACGTCACACACACACGTCTACTTAGTAGTAGCTCAAGGTCTAACCAATCGGGCAGAAATTGAAGTAAACTGACTGATCGATCACGAGCACCCGTCCGGATCAGGGCCCTCCTCTGTGTTTTGGGGCACGCGATGGCTGCCCGACTCAATTCGAGCATGTGTTAGAAGGTACGGAGCCCTTAATTCTTCGTGTGCGCCGCCCCGAGAGCAAGCAAATATTATATTTTCACCGGAGAGCGGTGGCTCTTGACACACCGGGGGCCTTGCCTCGCCCGATGTCTCCGGGTCCAATCGCCATTCCCTTATCTTATCGGCGGGTGTCGGCGGTGTCCCAACTCGACAGCGGCACGAACTCACGGACGTAAGATACGCCCGGGCGTCATGATACGTCCCCGCCCGTGTGCTGAAAGTACAACAACCAGGGCCGGGGCCGTGCTGCGGTCTTGTGGCGCAAATGGCCCCACCGCCAGAGCCATGTTTGAGTTGGCTTCCACCAGCGCGCGCGCGCGCAAACGCACTGATAACAGGAGCCCTGCCCAATCAGCTGTGGGGTTCTCCGTGGACCTCCGGTCGTCGTCGTCGTCCACAATTCGGCGGCTTCACGCGGCGGCTGCCGCTTTTACCTGTACTTTGTGGTGCGCTTGGGCCACGAACTGTTTCAGCATCTCGGCACCGATCTTCTTCTCCGTCGTCGCCGTCGTCGTCGTTAGTATGGCCGTTGCGGCCGCTTTTGCGGCCAGCATTGCCGTCGTCGTTGCCGTTCCGGTAGAGCCACCGCTTCCGCCGAGCGAAGAAGACGTGGTGCTGCTCGTCGCGGAACCGGCCGCCTTCTCGATCGAACCCACCACCAGTGGCGGACTGTTGGTGGTAGCGGTGGCAAGTTTCGTGCCACCGATCGGTGGCTTCGGGGCCAGCTTCTTCAGCCGGATCGACTTCACCGTCGTCTCGGCGTTTTTCGTGTCCGAAACGGTACGGTTCACGATGCGCGTGCCCTTCGGCTTGCCGTACCCGCCGGCGCTGGTCCCCCCACCGGTCGAACTGCGACCCTCTTCGCCCCGCTTGAATGCACCGCCCGGCCGGCGGCACGTTAGGCTGTCGTCATCGCTATCGTCATCATCCGCGGCCCGGCTGCCATCGTCGAGGTAACCACCGAACCCGTTGCCGGTGGCCACATCGCTGATGCCCGTGTTGAGCAGACTGGGCAGCTCACCGTAGTGCACGGGGCGAATCCGGGTGCGGGGCGCCAGCACCGGTGAACCGGAGCCGGGTCCTGGTGGCCCGCCGGCTGCTGGCGGCGGCTGCAGTAAAAGATCGCGCCGTTGCTTCATCCGCTCGTCGAACTCCATCGTGTGGATCTGACGCTCCAGTGTCTGGAGCACCGAGAGCGATTGCACATCCACAGCGCCACTCTCCGGCGGATCTGGATCTGGATCAGTGTTAACGGTTTCCGGTGGCTTCGACCCCCCGGTCGTCGTGATGATGTCGCTCAGCTTGAGCGTATAGCTCGGGCGGATATCGAGCACCTTACCGGCGGTGGCGGTAGTCGGTGAAGGACGGTTCACGGCGGCCGCCAGCTCATTGCGTAGGTTCCGTTCGCGGATCGCCACCGAGCGTGGGGTCGGTACGGGTGAAACCCTCGAGGACACGAGTGAACGCCGGACCCCGGTCGGGGAGGTCACCCCGGTGGCGGAGGACTGCTGTGTCGGTGTCGGGGACGGGACCGCCGCCGCCATCTCCATCTTGGCCGGTGTCTTCACCCGGATACTCTTGCGGATCGCCTCGTTGCGTTCAAACTCTTTCGAACTCATTTCGATTCCAGTGTACAATAATGTACCTGATTCACTTACGCAGCACACACACACACACACAAACACTCTGTCCTATCAGTTCCAGGCTGCGTTGCGGCTGGTAGAGTTCCTCGTCTTATCTTGTGCAAACGTTGTGGATGTCACGGATACGCAGGAGAAAATCGGGACCGTTTTTCTCTGAGGGTGAGGATTAGGTTAGTCACTACGAACCCGCACACACACACACACACGCGCACGCTCTTCTTGGTTCCTCTATTCGCTCTGCAAAACGGAATTAAAGGTGGTGAGTGATCACGATCACGACGGGCATGGCGGGGCGATGGATGGTGGTGTGATGGGGACGGTGCGGTGGCACAGGATGTCCTTCACCCGGAATGAGTTCTCCCCCGATGTGCGGCGCGTGGCAGCAGGCAGAATTGACAGAGTTGAAGAGAAGAAAATCTAGCACCAGAGGCAAGGCAGGGCGACTCTGCACCGCAACACACAAACACAGATCGCACACAGACAGACAGACAGATCGAGAGACAAGCAGCGGCACGCGTGGGGACACATATGGAGGCGACATGGAGACGACAGAGCACACACAGAGAGACAGAGAATAGTAGCGGGACACAGAAAGTGCGATAAACACTACGAGCGAGAGAGAGAGAGGCGCCCCAATAGGTGCTTGTGTTGTTGTTGTTGCCAGCCGCAAGCATGACAATCGACAATCCACAGAGGGTTCCAACCAAATAGGTGCACGGGGCCACAGAGCCATTTGACGGAGAGTCACACAGTAATCTTATCTTGGCCGCACTGACACTCGCGAAAAGATAAGATTTCTAGACACACACACACACACAGAAACAGTGGGAGAAATCCTTGCTCTTCTCGAGCGCACTCCTTTCACGGACTCGCCTCGCCACCGAGTGGCCCGCCGGCAGGTAGGTTCCGTTCGCCAGAGCTACCAAGAGCCAGACCTACCTACACACACCCCACAGAAGCCCACACACGGCATGTCATGTGATGCGGCGGCGGTGGGGTCGGCGGTCCACCGACACAGAGTGGACACCACCTCTCTCCCTTCTCATTAGCAACACTCGAAACTGTTTTCGAAACGCGCACGTCCCGCGCGCGCAACGGAAGTGTCTACAAACACCACCCGACCACGATCTCCGCTCGTTACGCGATCGTCGCGCGTCACACTGCAACAGCAGCAGCAGCAGAGAAAGAGAGTGTCCCGGAGTCGGGTCCCCAGGATGGACGCCCCCCGCGCACCTAAGCAAACACACGATCGGGACGATCGATTTTTACACACCACACGAGACGAGACGAGAGAGTGCGACCGGCGCACGCACGCAGGTGCACCTAAAAAAGCACCGACTGGCGACCGACTGAGCGGCGACTGGAAAAGCTGTGACGGTCGCACCCCAAAAAGGCACCACCGCACGCCGCCATCGAACACTTGAAACCCCTCCTGACCACCTGAACCCGCAGGTGCATCGGTGTGTTATCGGAAAACGGGGAGCCCTCGCTCTCGCACAGTCTGTTATCAGCCCCACTTCGTATCCGGAAAACAGCGCAGCAAGCTGATAAGCGCACGGCGAGGGCGGTGCGAACAAATCAATCAATGACAGAAGCGGCCACCTGTTGGTTGATTCGGGCGACGCGCGCATCTTTCCATAGTGATTCGCGACCATTAGGCACCCCCGAGGGCAAGGCAACGCGAGTTTGTTTACGCGATCGACGCGTAGTCGTCTGTCCAAAATTGGTCGCGTAGCAACCCCTCTCCTTTCGGAGATGGCGCCGATATGGTGGATGATGCTGTACAGGGTGGTTCATCCAAACGCAATGTCGTCCAATCTTCAATTTCGTCACCGAACCCGAACCAAACAGCCAACGCTTTTCGGTAGCGTGCGGCGGCTTCTTTTTCGTTTTCGAAGACAAATGAGCCGATGATGCCCGTCAGAACCAAACTCATAGTCCTTCGTTGTTGTGGGTGCATTGGCTTCTCTTGCACGACGTGAGGGGTTTTCTCAAGCCCCAAATACCACAATTTCGTTTAATAATATAACTACCGAGATGGAAATGAGCTTTTCAAATTTCGATCCTTTTAAAGTGAAGACCCTCAACCCTCACTATGAAATCGGAATTTTTCCAAAGAAATCAAATCAAAGAGCCAAGTTACCGCACAAAACCATGTCTTTGGGCCCATTCTGACCCTTTTTCCAACAACGCATGATGTTCAAATTAATCATTTGTTGTCGGTAGGAATCTGCACGGCTTCACCTGGGTTTAGAAGCTTGTGGTACACCACACCTTTCTGGTCCCTTCAGAAAGTCCCCATCAGAAAGTTTTTGGAGTCCTCCGACGCTCTTTGCGAGGAGTTCTAAATGAGTTTTCTTCAAGAGGTAGCAGAAAAGCAATGATCCCCGCGGAACATCATTTTCAGGCACAAACAAGACATGGTGCGAACAAAATTTTTTTTTTCCACATGAAATCATTTGCCTAAACAAAATGACTAACTTAACAGCTAGAGCCCATTTTTACGCCAATTTTTTTTTCTTTTCTAGAACGATGTTTGACGTTTTAAAAGTCACGTAATAGCTATTTCAAAATCCAAGATAGATCACCCTATATCACTTACGGCCGGTCATCAGAGCAGACTTTGAGCGCAAAGTAGTGGGACAGAGTCGCGAGTCGCGTCACATAATCGATAATCTCTCGTCCGGAAAGCCGAGCGCAGCGCTCAAAAGATTGTGTTTCGGGGTCGGAACAGCAGAGGGCCATTAGAGAATTCACGGTCACACACACAGACACACAGAATGTGTGTGTGTGGAGGAACGTAGACGCGTCACGGCCCCGGTCGATTAGGAGTCGAGCAGAGTTACGGAGAGACCTTCCTAGAGGTCAGTCCGTGGTAGAAGAATTGGAAGAACAATCAATTTGATGTGCCTGTTGGCGGCCATCATCGTTCGTCGTCATCATGGACCACCTCGTTCGCTTCGCATAATTGGAAACCTGATATCGGCCTCCCAGCCGGAGGAGAATGACGACATATCCTCGACATCGCGGCTTAATGTAAACACAAACATATTTACCTTGTCTCGCTTCGCGTCCTGGACTCGGATTTTGGCACTTTTCACTTTATCGTGGATCGGTTTGCTTTTGGCCACCACCGGCAGCCCCCCGTCGATCATGGTCACCATCACGCGCCGGTTCTGGTGGTTCGGAACTGCTGCAGCTGCCGGCGTCGCCGCCGCCGCCACAGTGGTCTGCTTTACGGTGGCGGTCACTCCGCCGCCGCTGGCCGTTTGCTCCACAATCGAAGCAGTCGAAGGCGGATGGTGGTGGTGATGGTGATGATGGTGATGATGCTGGTGGGAATGCTCC
Organism: Anopheles cruzii; assembly: GCF_943734635.1. Lineage (NCBI taxonomy): Eukaryota > Metazoa > Arthropoda > Insecta > Diptera > Culicidae > Anopheles > Anopheles cruzii. The sequence goes on along the minus strand of NC_069144.1, from coordinate 11,511,414 downwards.
TGGGATCCATTCTGCTGGCCACCTGGTACACTGGCACCTTGTGCGGCCCGCCAACGACGCCCCTCGCGGGCCCGGGACAGCATCGCCTCGGAGTACTCCTGGACTGACTCGGACGCAGGTTGCGTTTGGAGCAGTGCTGCGGCGGCCGCGGCCACCTGGTGGCGTCCGGCAGCCTCGTTCGCCTGGATAGTGCTGAGCCGGTGGTGCTGCTGATGTTCCTTCTTCTCCCGGTCCTCTTTCTCCTTCCGCAGCTGGGCGATCGTGGTGGGCGTGTGGGATTTGGAGCGCTTCAGAAACTTCAGCATCGGGTTCCGGACCCGATACTGGACCGCGGGCGCTGGAGCCGCACTCAGCTCATCGTCACCGACCGTCGTGGCACTGGCGGCGGCCACCACGAGCCGCCGGAAGCTACCGTCCGGCAGCTTGACGTAGCACCCTTCGGTCGTCTTGTGGTACGAATCGGACGGCAGCTTGTGGTACCCGTTGTCCATCGTCCGGTAGTAACAGCACTCCGTCCGGTGGTACGTGTCGTCGCCGGACTTGAAGAACTCCTTGCTGGTGCTACCACCACCGGCCACCGACGTCACCGAGCGGTCCACATCCGCCACCGCCGTCGTGCTGTCCGACGACAGGAGCAGCGTCGTCAGATCGTTGCTGGCCGTCGTGGCACAGCTCGGACAGGGCGGGCTGGGAACCGCGACCGAGGAAGAGACCGCCGCCGTCGGGACACTGTTCGCCGCCAGCTGCACCCCGTACTGGTCCATGTTTTTACCCTCCGTGCGTGCTTTCCGCACCCCAGCGCCACTATCTTTCGGGACTCCGCCGGCACCGGCCGTGAAGGAGTGCTCCTTCTTCAGCAACCGAATGCTCGCCAGCGCCGGCTGGACCGAGCTGTGCCGATGGTACATCTTCTTGCCATTCCGGCCGACCGCCGGAGTCGCCGTTCCACCGCCGCCGCCGCTGTGGTTGTTGTTGTTGTTGCTGGTGGCCGTCGCCGCCGACGTCGAGGACGATATTTGGCCCATCGTCGGGACGCCGTCTGATGCCGACACCGCCGAGGCACTCTTGAGCTGGTGGTACGAGGTTAGCTGCGCTGCTGCGTTCAGGAGTAGTAGTTTGCTGCTGCCGGCCAGTGTCGCCACCTCGTACATAGCGTCATCGGCGCTCGCGTTCCACCGAAGGTCCTTCCGCCTCGTTTGACGGTCACGGAGAGCACTCTGTTGCGGTCACAATATTTTCTGTATCACAATTTCCGATTCTCACTCCGTGTCCCGTGGCGCGCTTCACAATTTCTGGAACACCATATTAATCGTGGGGGGGACATTTAGTTTGCGGACGCGACCGTTCGAAAGGGGCCACCTCTCGAGCAGCTCCCTTAGCAGCTCACACAAACACACAACACACAGAACCGCAGTGGTCGTAATATGCTCTTCCGAATGTCGCTTTAAATTATTTTCCTTAATCAATACGAATCATTTGGCCGTATCCCAAGAAAGAGTTCCGGAGACCGTAAACTCCACAGAATCAGCAGAAGGGGTGCCCTCATACCGCGCCTTGTACGATAAGTTCCCAGGAATGACTGTCACTGATATTCGCACCGAAGTTTGGCGTCGTTTCATCATTATGTTAGCGGCAAAAATAATTTAAAAAAATAGCCGAACCAAGATCGCATCCTTTCCCGTCCAGGATTACGATGCGTGACGTGATACGTGATGCGTAGTGAATTCTTGGTATGACTCATGACAAAACCAGCCCATGGGAGCCTTGAGAGCTACAGCTTACTGTTGTGGCGGTGGAGGTCCCTATACACAATTCTCTCAGGATTGACAACGGATGAAGCATGGATCCATCACTTCAGTCCGGAATCAAAAAGATCATCATCTGAGGAGTGAAGAGCAACTGGAGAACCTCGTCCAAAGCCCTCGAAAGCGTGGTGTAATATTCATCGACTACCTTGAGAAGGGAACTACCATCAACAGTAAATATTTAATAGCAATTTTCGTTAACAAATTTTGCTCGAATTAAGGGATTATCGCTGAAACTGAGGGCTGTTTTGAGGTAAAAGATAAATCGTTCTACGTAAAGAATGGAGATCTACGTAAAATCTCTTCAGGGAGATCCGACGTTGATGAATAAATCCCACTTTGACCCAAAAACCGCGTTTCCCCCGTTAGGTCCGAGACTTTTCAGCCCATGTGGTAATAGTCGCCCCATATCGACCCGGAATTGAAACTTTGTTTCCAGCGCCGCAGAGCGCAGTCTGCGGAGGACATCAATTATTCTGTCTGTCCCTCTCGCCGACACGTCGACAGACAGAGGACAACAGCACGGCAGGAATCGGCAATGCACCACACCAGCCCAACATCTCGGTACTCGGCAGAGGATCGTGACTGCGAGAGTTTTCCTCTGAGAGACATTAATGGAAGAAATATGAACCCGGCGCACACAGAAGGAAGTTCCGGAGTTCCGCAACTTTGGGTACTCCTCGGAAAGCATTCCACAATATGGACCCCACAGAATCCCCAAATCAGACCCCAAGAAACATGGTGTAAGTAGTGGGCCATTAAGGCAAACGTCATGAATGCGTCGTCCCAAGATTAGAGACACGCTCCCCTCACGCGACTTCGTTCCCACGAGCCCACGGAACCGTTGCGGCGTGACAAGAAAACGCAATTCACGCGCACTGGATAGATTGGATGAACTTGAACTTTTCTGTCGACACGGTGCGTGGCCGAAAAGGAGGACACCTTCCGTAGAAAAAATTCCTACTCTGAACCCGCGACTTGTCCGCGTGTGACTGAAACTTTCGCCGGGGGCCATCAACTTCACTATTAGTGTGTCACCGATTTCGATTCCTCGCGCGTTTAGCTATGCACAGAGCCAAGGCAACTTTCTTTTTTGGCGTTGTGTGACAACCCACAAGAGTATGACGGAGTCTTCGGCGGATGCAGGAAACCCACCGAAGAAGAAGAGTTCAATCGAGTCGGGGCTCCGCCCCACCAATTGGTGCGTCTTACAAAACTCATCATGGACGTCACAATTCTTGGCGGCCACTTCGAAAGGTGCGGTTGGTTGCAAAAAATTTGTGCCGATTGCGGTTATGCGCTCCGTTGGCCCCGGCTTTGATCAAACGCCGGATGATAACGCCGGACTATTAACGATGGATTAAAAGTGAGGCTTTTAACAGAACGGTTCGCCACCAAAGTGGCCTGCGGGGGGAACAGGTTTCAGCGTCCTGCCCAGAGAACCTGGCAGCAGCTGCCGCGCGATGTGGGGTGCGATGCTTGACCTTGTAATGGTCTCGCCGCGCACAGGTTCTCGCATATGCTGCAGGTGTGCGCGGCGCTGCAGCAGGTTCGGACTTCGCCACGACCTAAAACAGCGCAGCTGTGTGTCTGTGTGTGACTTGAAATCTGCTGCCAAAGGAGTCCGCAACGTGGCGGAGACTTCGCCCACTTGGAATGCAACGGGCCGCCACCGCCGTCGGGGAATGGATGAGAATGAAAACCAGTTCCACAGGTTTCTGTTGCTGCCTGGCCCGAGCCGAGCCTGAGCCCTGTGTCGTTGTTGGGTTGGGAGGCCACCATTCTGTGAATGAATACGATCGGTACGCCTTTGCCCGCGCTCCGGTTTATTAGTTCCCTTTTTCATGACTCCATAATTCGGCCGAAGACCGCGTGGTTACGTGAACCTGCGCCCCTAGGGAGTTGATGTCCAACGGATTTTGTGAGCCCAGAAATTAAACACATCAAGATGTTGCCCAAAACGGATGCCCAGCCGATGCAGTCCTGCTGCTGCCAGCCCGAGCGCCGCCGGAGAGGATTACGTCAGCGCGTCTCCTACGTCCGTCCATATGGCGCATATTTAGCAGCAGGGCGCCTCAAAGTCGCGCTCTCGGAACACAATGGGATCGGGGATGGGATTACTACGTTTTTAGGTTAGGTCTCGCCTACGCGCGAGCGGAGTCGTAACTCCAACGGTCTGCTTCGGTCGAAGAAACCGAACGAGGTTTTCCAAGAAACCTGGACATCATAAATCCCGGACACAAAAATAGGCTCTGCATGTAGCCGGCTTAATTGCGTGCGTGCGTGCCGGAACCACTTCACGTTGCATGCGAAAATGTTAATTTTCGCTCCGTGGCCCCACCGGCCCGGAAAGAGTCCCGGAGAGGCCACAGTAAGCTGTGTGCCAGGAACTTAATTATTCTTCGGTTCGGGCTTCGCACGAACGAACCGATTAATGGGGCACGGGAAAGACCGACCCCGTGACCCCTTCTGGTGTCGCTCGCGTGTCGTCAAGGCCACAGCTTGCAGAACCTCCACGTTAAACGACTTCAAGGTGGCCACTCTAGTTCTAAACATTTTTAACCAATCTATTGGCTGGTATGGCCCTCTTGAAAGGAGCTGGGTAATGAAGCATTTTGCGACGGCTAATAACAATATGCTTGGGCGGCCCGGCCCGAACCGGCGATCGATACCGATTATGGGACACCTCCCGGCGGCTCTGGTTATGAGGCCAATACACGCAAATCATATTGCACCGCGGCCCCATCGCAAATTATGAGCCCGGACTGGCCCACTTTTCAACACACGGGGCAGAAGGTCACCACGAGTGAAACAATAGCAAAGTTATGCTAATTAGATTCGCAAACTAGGCCCCACACACATCAAGAACATGGTGGCGGCGCGACCTTCTCCTACGGCGGCCGCAGTGCATCATCTCCGCTGAGGTTCGAGAGTTCGCATTTTCTTGTGCGTGTACAGTGTCTCTGTCTCTCTCTGCCTGTTCTGTTTTGTTTTGATTTCATTTCGTCCCCCGAGTGGGCGGAAGAAGGGCGTCGAAAAACAGGAAACACTGCACTCGTCGACGACACACGACTGGCCGGGCCCTATCGTTAACCTACTCTCACTCACGCGCGTCGGCAGAAAATGGGACCGCGGGAACATTATGCTCTGTGTGCGCTTTGGAGCATCATAAATCACATCGTCATCATCATCGGTACGATGATTGAAACACGATCTTCTCTCTCTCATCCAGTGTATTGTTCTGGTTTACAGTTTGCGAAATTAACTCATTGAACCGAACTGAACACATTCAATAATAACTGAGAACCGATGGCTAGAAATTAACGCATGGGAAGTACGCAATCAGACACTACAACCGGGAACTGGCCACAATCGAATCTCGTTGCGTAATCCAGTGGGCAATTGAAATGGGTGGCCCCAGTAGTGGATTCACACGCGGCAGTGGTCCACGGTCAGGAGTGTAAAAAAACGAATCCACTCTCTTTTAAAAAATGTTGTGTGTTGTGGCTCGCCACTTTTATCGGCGTAACCTCATTACAATCAGGACTTTGATTTAATTGTTGAAAGCATTGTCCGTCGTTAGCTACTACTTTCGTTCATTTTTCAGGTAACTCACGGAGTCCGTGTCGATAGAACTCCCCATCTTTAGAAGCGATCCAATCAGAGATCATTTTGAAATATCAGCTTATCATGTATTTTATCCCAAACTTTGCTTCAAATGCATTAATTGTTGTCGATGGGATTGTCCATCAATAATTTCATTGGGTTTTAAAATTTCATAATACACCACACCTTTCATATCTCACCATATGTACAGCATAACCTTTGCACAGTGAATATTTCGTTTTGGTTGCGATTGTCCTGGTCCACGAGGCTGTATCCAGGTCTTTTTGCGTTTAAGATTCTCGTAATAACTCCCCTTTTCATCACCAGTGACGATTCGGTACAAGAACCCCTTTCTTTTCGTAGAACCCCTTGTCGTGCAAGCAGAAATTCGCAAATTCGCAATTCTAATAATTTCCATGGTGCTCAGGCGTTGGGATACCGTCGTGTGGTCAACTCCTAACATTTCTTCAAGCTCTTTTTGCGTCTGACATGTATCCTAATCGAGCAATGCTGCCAATTCTTCATCGTCAAACTTTTTTGGCTGTGTTTTGGCTCTTGGTCTTGCAAGCCAAAGTCACCACTATTCTCTCAGCAGGAGCATGTTCTCCATAAACAACCATTGAAATACGATTACTTTTGGTAGCAGTTTTCCTCATATTGCAGTAATGAAGAAGTACTCGCCGTAAAAACACTTGACCAGGAACAAAATACGACATTTTTAGATGCCTAAAAAAGGTGTTGTTTACACTTTATCAAAAAAACCTAAATGCGTATAAAACCGATGTGACATTTAGCGAGTAATGCAGTCTATTGTAAAACTGCATGATTTAAAATTCAGCAATACCATACCGTTACATCGGTTTGGCCATATTGCAATATTGATCGGCACCCCCCTCGGCTTTGTAGACCTCTACTAGAGTTCTCTGGAGGGTTGGTCTCGATCATTTCCGATCTCAAGAAGGGGGTGATTTCAAACCGCCCGCCCGTCGCATAACTTAAAGCGCAAAAGCGAACCAGCGAACATGTGAATGTCTGTGTGAATTCGGTTCGATACCTCACAGACCTCGCGCTGCTTGCGCTGGTTCGCGAGGGAGAACCAATCAGCCGCGCGTCGGAGGGATGATGATGGAGTTGCATTCAGCAGCAATGGCAGCAGCAACAGCTGTCAAGGTTTGCGCGGCGCACATTCTTTCCTCGATCGAAGCGACGGCAGCCCTCAACTCAACAATAAAGTCAACAAAGGGGTCTCTCTCTCCCTGTGTGTCGATTAAGCGCGGTGGCAGAGGCCGATGCAATCTCCAGGTTTTCTTGTGTGCCACCACCACATAACCGAACAAGTCATCGCGACTTCAGTCCGCGATCAGTCCGAGTTTTGCGTGTGTGCGGACGCGTGATGTGTCAATTGACGAGACGTTCCCCAAGACGTTGTCCGTGCCGTCCCCGGATCCGCGCGGGATGGAATATTTTCGTGGAAATGTTAATACGATTAATACACACAGATCATCTCCTCGCAGCAGCAGCAGCAGCAGCAGCAGCTCGGTGGTGCTTTCAAGTGGCCTCCCTTCGGCCTTCGCATAGTTAATAAGGTGCCCCTAAAGGCCTACTAATACACACCACCCCGTACTACAGGCCTCCTCACCGACCTGTAATCTCATTAGAAACACTGCGCGAGAGCCTCCCCTTGGGAACTGAAATCGATTTCTCCCCGGGGTCGCCGCCGCTGCCGCCGGGCCTGTCGGAATTGTTGTCGGAACACCGCAACCGCGCGCGCGTGTTCCGGGTCGCACAATCCGGCCCGGCCGTTCCGTGACGGGAGAGAAAATTGCCGCGGTGCACCCGGAGGCCCCCGGATAACTAGGGCAGTTAGGGTCCTACTCTAATTGGTTTTTTTTGCTTCTGTTTTCTGGTTGCCTGCAGCAGCAGCAGGATGTCGTGTCAGGAAACTTCAAAAGGCCGCGGAAGGATTGGTGGCCGCCCGAAGCCGATAACCAGGGCCAGGGACACGACATGCCAACTCGGCACAGACAGTATTTACACTCCAAACATGGTGCACTTCGTGTGCGCCTCCTAGAGCAGTTCTTTGATTTGAAAATGGCCCCTTTTTTTTGTTGGGTTGGCGCCGAGCCCGGAACACGTCTGCGGCGTGGATTCTTTTACTCGCCGATTATTTATTCTACACTCTTGGCCGCGTCGTCTTTGAGGCGGGTTCCTGTTGACCTTCCCATAAAAAAATCTGAGCCAGAAGGCGCCAGTCGTCTGGCCTGGGTATTGTTACGACACCCTTTTTGGTAGAGGAGCTTATGATTATTGCGCGTCACTTTCGATAGCAGTAGCTGACCATCATCATCGTCGGATGATGGGGCCAAGAGCGGGGATGATTCCCAGCAAAGTGACCGTAATTTGGGGCTCGTCAAAAGTGACACAAATTAAAAAGGCGACACAAATTAGCGCATTCCGCCCCATTAGTGCCGATTGATTAGACGAGTGTGCTGATTTTAATCACCATTTGACGCCCATTTATCGGGCGGCTGTGCCTCGGATTTCAGCATTCAGCAACAATCAATTTTGGGGGGCCCGTTTTAGGCGAACCGGAACAACACTTCAATTCACTCCAGGCTCCTCACTCAAAAGCGACAGCCGATCGCGCCCCTTGTGTCGCCTCGCGGTTTTACATAACGCCGATCGATGCACGTAGCAGCGCAGCAACCGAACGTGGAACTGGTGGCCGCGGCAACGTTCCCTTTTCCGCCGCAAAGCGTGGAACCTCCAGCAAGAGAGACCAGGGGTGGTAGTGGTGCTTATTATGCTGGGGGCCACCCCAAAGAGGGACCAGCGCGGCACCATCATGATGTTGCCGATTGCGTAATACGCGGGCCCAGCCGCGGCACGAGATCCAGCGTCCCCCTGTAGCGGCGTGCCATAAACCGTGGCGCCCCTCTCTCTTTCGTTGGGAACATAATTGCCCTGGGCCCTGCTGCTGCAGCGGCACCAGTCCGTCCGCTGGCATTATGATGGATGGATCGCGGGTAACACTAATTTAGTCCGAGAGTGTATTTGTCTCCCCCACGGCAGGGCCGCGTGTCGGCAAATGACACAGGAAATCGGGTTCAACACACAGCACGGGCAGCACAAACAATTACAGAAACAATTGAAGTCATGCCGCTTCAGGATGTGGTGCTCGCGGATTTAAAGCTCTGATTTGGTGGCCACCCTTCGAAAGTGTCGACCGCCTGGCGCCAGTTTATCACCATCCTAAACAGCACGAATCGGCGAACCGAGACGAGCGCGCGCGGATGATGGAACCACCGATCGATTTTGTTTGCTGAAGAGGCCGATGTGGTAATCCTTTTCCCGTTCGAGAGGATGGACACGATCTGTTTGGCGCACACACCGTCCACAGATGATGTCAAGCAGGGGGGCGGTTTGATTTCCAAGGACGATGGAGTTAAAAACGCATCACGTTTAATGTTTCATTTCCTCTCTAAATTGAAATTGCATTCATCTGACGCCTGGCCTGGCGGTCCGGCCCGCATTATCAATTCATGACGGTGTTTTAAAGCACGACACACGGCACGTCATATAAATGGTAATATTAAAAACGGCCTACGGCCCCAATCCGATCCGAACCACATCATTCGCTCTCTCGCTCATTATCGATTTATTGGTCCATTCCGCAAAGTGCTGCTGCTGCGCATCTTTTCGTCCCGTTTGAGAAACTCCGGGGGCACACCGGAAGCCTCGCGATCGAAAAGCATCCCAGTGCCGGTGGCGGCCACTTGATAAAACAATTTTCAATTCCACCCACCACCACCACAAAAGATGGGATGATGCCAAAAACTAGACTCTGCACCGGATCGTTCCCCAGGATCCCCCCCCCGGGCGTGTGTGTTTGCCTGGAGAGGACAGTGCGCCACATTTGCATAACTTATTCGCCGTGTAGGCGGCAGGAAGGCGACCGACACACGGAAAGGGGTACCACCACCAGGGCCGCCCGCAAAGGCTATAGGGGCTATAAAAACAATTGGCACCATGCCTTGCCTTGTGTGACTGGCTGGCCACCACAACACAAGGGCAGAAGAGAATCCGGTTTCTGGAATCTGCCCGTTTTTGGGGCAGGCACCATCCCAGCGTCGTCCCCAAGAATCAGCTGAGGCACGTCCGGCCGGCTGGCAGGCTGGAAGCTGCTCGGTGTGATGAAGATAAAGTTCTGCCTCTCTCAGGTCCGGATCTTGCTCTCTCTCTCGCGCGCGCTTCGGATACCTGCCTGCCGGCCAGGCTGGCGAATTGGGGGCCATTATCAATATAAATAGGCACTAATTGAACGTTGACAATACGCCAAACGCGGTCTCTAGTCTAACACACCATCATCTCGCGGGTGCGCGCTCTTTCTCTTTCCGCATACGGCCGAGCGGGCCCGGCGGTAATGATGGCCGCGCTGCCACCCCGGAGATTTGACATGTGGCTAAACTTTGCAACAAAATGGCCGGCGGTTGGCTCCCCGGTCATCATCACCTATCCTGCTGCTGGGGCTCGCCAACTTTGTTCCGTGTCCGTCCGTCCGTGTGTGTAGGTATCGTTGCGCCATCTTGCGGCAATCTTGGCCCGGAGCGCACAATGCGTGATTCAATTGGATCCAATTCTCCAGGTTAGTTAGGACGGAGGCCGCCGGATGATTGTGTCCCCACAGCCAGACCGGACCAGCCGGTGCACTTGACCGTTGCGGGATCCCCCGATCGAGAGTCGATTCTCTCTCGAGAGAGAGAAATTGTCCCCGGTTTCTGGGGAGTGTTAATGGAGGCGGTCACAGGATCACTCCGCCCGCCGCAGACGCAGCAAGCAAAAGGGAAGAAAACTATTAACCGATCGTAACCAATTTACACATTTTGCTGGCCAGCCCGAGTGTCGAGCGCGGCCTATCCCTTTCATGTTCGGCGTTTTTTTTTCGCACCGTGGAGAGATAATTCCAATGCACGAGATTCGCGATTGCATAACGACACACAAATCACGCGCGCCGGAGCCGGGGCCCCCCGGACGACGATTGGCTGTTTCCGGTGCTGCGAACCGGCGGCCCGGCTGATAGTGCGCCCCTGCGCTGTGGTGTTACATCAATATTCACGTGTGGCTTTCGTGCTGCTGCTACCTGGTGGCCATAGCCCGACTGGTGAGCACGTTGATGAGCCTAAAAAGAAAGCAAATCGTAATGAGCGCAACCGCCCGTTGGTTGCCATTTCTGCGAACGAAGGGTCTCGACTGTGATCAAGCTAAGACAAGCACTCCACGATCGACCGCCACATAACCCCCGAGATTGATCAATAGTCGAGGATCTGCATAGTAATCATTGTGGCGCGCCAAAAGGGAAATCAATCAAGACGGACGGAGGGCACTAAATATATCCGCACCAGGACAATAAACCTGCCAGCGGTTCACGCACAATCGCCAATAATCCAGTGATCGCACATCGTGCATCGTGCCGATGATCTGTGAGAAGAGCGCTCTGTTAAAAACAAACCGTGAGTCAGCCAACCAGCGGCCACTCTCAGCGCGGACCGGGGTTAGTAAGTGGACGTTCTGAGACACACACGGCGGTGGCTATGAAATCATTATTTGCAAACAAATTGGAACTTAGCGTCGGAACGTCGGCCTTTCTCACAGACGGGTCACTACTAGCAACAACAGGTTCCGAGAGTCGAACTCATCGAAACTCATCGAAAATTGTCACAATACACCAACTACTTATGCTGCAATGTCCATCAGGGCATGCAGGGGGGGGCGCATCTACCGAGACAGAGCCTAGGACTCACGAGGAATGTCAGGGGACCCAGGAAAAACCTGCAACCAGCCGCCATCGATCGGCCAAGAATGTCGGTGCCGCCCCCCTCTTAGTCGATGTTCACTTTCAGTGCCGGTGCCAGTGCGGATCAACCAGCACGGGGGGGGCTCTGATTATCTAACACACAAGACCGGGGGGTGGTTGGTTGGTTCCGCAAGCCGATCCTCAGCGCGCCCTCTACGAGGTCTACCCCCGCGACGGGTCGGTGGGTCTGAAATATCTGTACGCGTTTCTGCAGCAGCAGCAACGATTGCGATTTTCTTACGCGCTGGTTGCGCGATTACGCGCGCTAACCATTGTGTGTGCAGCGCCCATACGCGCACATACAACTTTTGTTGGTGTGCATCCGCCCGGGCGGCTGCTCGGGGATGCGAAAAGATTTCACTTGCTCGCAGCGGCGGTGGCGACGGCGTCTTGTTCGACATCCATTTCTCGCAGCCAGTTTTACTATCATCATCGGGGCCGGTCACACCCATTTCCGTGCGCGCCTCGCACCGGTGTCCCCCCGGGGGCGGAGAGTTTCTTCTCGACCGACCAACCGACGTGTGTGATGGCACAGTTTTCGCCCATTTTCTGCAGTCAGTCCCCTTCTTGGTCTCTTCTCTGAACAGTTCTCTCTATCCATTCCACCCAAAAGCCTAAAAAAGAAGAATGAAAGGAGTTTGGCGCTTAAATGATTCGTATTTTGGAATTAACTGCTGCTAATGGAGAGCGCGGCTTAAGGAGAGTAGAACCACCGAACACAACAAAACCAACTCTGTTTGGGATCGGGCGCGCAGCGGATCGGAATGTGCGCAGAAAACAGAGGGCACCCAGCAGCAGGGGGAACCGGTTTTGGATATCTATCCTGTGAAAAGCTCCCTAACCGGTCCCCGCCGAAACACGCAGTTTTGGGGAGGTTTTAACTTTTGGAAAGTGAATGAGCATATTACGGCCCTGTCTGTCTGTGTTTATGTGAGCGGATCGAATTCTTATCATTGACAGTTTCAGTAGGCGCTGTGTGTTGTTTTTGGCTTTGAATTTGTGTGTCTTTCGAGAGGAGCCGCAAATCTGCGCTGGAGACGCCGTGTTTGAAACACACACACACACACTCTTTCCGCGCGCCTTTCAAATCAATCTTTCCCCGATCGCTGGAAGTTGGATTAGAAGACCGAACACAGCGCACAGCACACTACGATGCACAGTGAACGTTGCGAGATGTGTTGTTGCCTCTGTCGTCGATCGGATCGGACGGATCTCGGATCGTAGTTGCCTTCGGGCGTATTTCACTTTCACCACACATGCCTCGACGAACCGAACCGGGACCGCGCTTTTCCTTCACGATTCTTGCGCTGAGCGAAGAAGTACATTTCAGCCATCGTGCGGCCGTCGTTTTTTTTTCGCTGCTGTCAACAAAACGCAACCTGAGGTCTTCTTTCAACACACGCACGCACACAATCATCGTTTGTGTGATTGCTAACTTTTTATAGGCGCTTGGATTTTCAACTGTTTTCGCGGACAGCGGACATTCCGCAACGGCGGCAGACGACGACACACGGTAACAACGTAAAGGTAGAGAAGCGCTGGTATCACGCACAGTCGCTGGGGCCAGAGACAATATAATGGCCCCGAGCCGGTCGCGGCCGCCAGGCGAGAGAGATAACTAATTTAAATATTTGCTGATTAAAATTTCAGTCGCTTTAATTAAAACCAAACACGGCGCGCCGCAGAGCCACCAACACAGACAGAGAGCGAACTTCAACTTCCTGTGTGCCTGGAGACGGAAGGGAACGCACGCACGCAGCGCTTGAGAACTGTTTGTCCGTTTGCTGCCATCCGGGATTCGGAAACACATTTCCTCGAATTTATCGAATCGATGATGAATCGGAATCTCGTCGATTCCGTGGAATGTCACGTCACAACTATCCGCACCGCAGGTTGGAACCGGTGGTGGTGGCCACACAATAGAACAGTGATGATGAGCACCACAAAGCCAGTGGCTGGCCGCGCTTGTAAATTGAATTTATCTTCTGGCCACAAGGGTGGTGGTGAATTGCCTCTGCCCGGTTTGATGGTCTTTTCAAAACAAACACAAAGTACACAAAGTGGTGGCGGTGACGGCGGCGGCGACACCCTGGAGCGCACACACACTCGCACAGTGGTGAAATATTTAAGGGAGGATCACGACGATCGCGCGGACCCAGCGGAATAACATACATCGGCGCGCACAGCAAACAACACACCCCTGCCCTCTAATGGCCATCAACGGCAACCGGATTCGATCACCCACAGCAACACACGGTGCAACAATTAATGATCGTTAACCGTCGACAGGGCGCGTGACTCACACGATATGAATCAACACACTTGTTTTACGCACACACACAAACACGATGACCACAACACACGGTGGTGGTAAACAGCGGAAAAGTAAGGAAAATGCAAAACAAGACCGACCGAAACGCGTACCGACTGACCGCGCGAACGAGCTGGTCCCCGACACCGAAAACCCCGGTTCGAACGGGTTGTGTGCGGTGCTACTTCCGAGGAATATTCCGGCGGAATAAAACGGTTGACGCTAGTGCCCAAAGCACAACCGCGAGACGACCGTTGGGTCCACACGCCCTGCACGGATGAACTTCACGCACAGCTGGCCAGCGGTGGCGGGAACTCACCGGCCGCGAACTCAACCGTCGTCGGCTCTCCGAAACAGATTAGCCGTTCGGTTGCTGGGACGGTTACAACAACAACAAAATACTCGGCATACGCGAAGGAACGCCGGAGTCACAACGGCTGAATAATGCGGATCCGCGAGGTTCATCCGAACTAGTCGGAACAAAAAGAGTCTCTTTCGCGCCCCATTCGGGTGGTAGCTCATATTCATTTGGCCAACAGCAGCAGCAGCAGGGTTGCCAGAAACTCCCGGAAACAAATTTCTACGCTCGCCACACAAAACAATGTTCGTGTTTTCCATGCATTTCCCACCCCCAATTGGCATTGGTTGGCATTTCCCCCAATCATGAAACTCAATCCCTTGACTACTCAAACTCAAGTGCCGGCATCACAGTATTCAATTAGAGAAGCTCTGAAGCGAAAAGCTTAAACGTGAAAACTTGTCAAGCTCTTTGAGTACGAACTGTCATTCAGGTGCATTTTGTAAACATTGAAGTGGTAAACAGATAGCAGTTCAGATGTGCTATTATATTTCTGAAATTTTAAGATGATTTCCGCGTACTACGTTTCCGATTGCGACAGTGACAGTGAAGGAACTGAAAATACAAAGATTCATCGCACAATATTGTGATGTAAATCCGACCCATTGAATTTTTCATCACCAAATTTGCCAAAACAAATATAACTATCTTTGCACAGCGTAGCATAAACAATACAAACTAATTGATAAAATCAAAGACATTCTAACAGAACGGCTCTTTTCGTTGCAAAAAGTTGACCGAAGCCGGTTTGTCAAACTCGAGTCTCCGTTTGAAAACCTAAGTGCTGTGACAACTCGATCAACCGGAAGAAAGTTTTTCTTTTTTTAATCTTAAAAGAACGGACCATTTATAACAGAAAGAGTTCATGAAGCTCAAGTGAACATTTTAGCGAACGTTTGAGTTTCATGATTGACCCGATTGCTTTTTTTTCTTTTGTTTTATAGAGACTTTGAGCTGTAATAGCCTAACATTCGTCTCTTAGAACCCGATTAATCTCTAACTAGAAGGTTACTATGATCAACTCTTGCTAGGAACCTGTCAGTTGGTGTCAATGCACAGCACATTGACTGACAGCATGTCAAACGCTTAACTTGAAGCGAATTCCTTATGCTGGGAATGCAAAACACACGTTGACCTCAAAACCTGGAAACATACCGACCGACGGAGATGGTGGTGGTGTGCCGGGCATACTTATTTTTAAGAATTTCAGGTATCAGGCCGCCGCCGTCTGCGCATCGCAAGCCGGAAACCGAATGGGAATCGTGCGAGCACGGTATGCGGCTGGCTACCTGTCTCGGGGATCGGGTCAACGAAATTCCCTTGCGTTACTCAGCTGATCGCCGGAAACGCAGGTGGGTGTGTGTTTGAGAACTTGTCACGTATGCTTATGCTTTATTGCTTGTGCGCTATAGTAAACTGCCTTTCTTAACTGAACCCAGCCCGGCCGGACTAGTCGGACCGATAACATAAGATTTGCGACGGCACGTGGGATTTATGACCTTAAGATGACCAAATATATAATGGCCATCCCCACGTGTCGCAATATCGTGTGCGCGCGCAGGAGATGCGAAAAATTAACAGATACGGATTTTTCTGGCATGCAGCAGTAGCTGGAAGGATAACAGAGAGCAAAGACATTTATAATACGCGCCCTAAGCCGGTGACTTCGCCCTGATAGCGCAGCAGCTTGCGCTATCTTAAATAATTTATAATCACCATTGTGCTGTGAACACACCAGCAGTCAGGAAGTTTCTCTCCAGCGTTGAGACCTCCGAGATCAACCTCCCGCCGGTTGTCCGTCCGTCACTTGTGCATTCACCTACCGCAAAAGTGTATATTTATGGAGCCGCGCGCGCGCACGCGGTGGATCCATATTTGGTTCTCCTCGACGACACGTGAACACGCGTTAAGGGCCGCGGCGGCGTCGGCGCACAGTTGATCCAATAATTGGCCACATGCCTGCCTTCCTGGACGCGTCTGTCTGGACCTTCTCCTCCTCCTCAACCGGACCAGGAATGGCAGCTCGCGGTGCGCTGGTGTCAATGGCTATTAGAAAGATCACTTCAAGGCCAATGACGCGTCCGGTGGTAAGTGTGCGTCTCCTTGACTTCAATTCCAGCCTCTTGAAGCTTTCCCTCCCCCTCTCTCTCTCTTTGCTGTGTCCGGGAAACCTAATCATTCCGACCTTTAACCAGATTCCGCCAAACCTTACTGGCTGGACACTCCAATGGAGAGTCGCGCCAATAACAATTAGTTCGCTAAACCTACGTCACTGGCCCCCGCGCGCTAATTCTGGTTGTTTGCATTTTTAATTTGCGTGTTTTGATTTGCACTCTCAAAACAACCAAAGCTCGCTCGCCTGCAGAGTCCTTATCACTGTGGCCTCTATCTCCAGCCCAGCCAGTGCCAACCAGTGTTGCCGTAGTGAGACCGCACAGGCCGCTGGCTAAAAGCGGATGGTCCCGCGGTATTTGTACTATTATTTTGCGCAAATATTAATAGCAGCACGGCGCGTCAGCGAGACTATTGGCGGAAGTAACAATCGCGATCACCGACGTTGTTGCCCGAAAGCGGCCACACAACGCATGGCCATTTGTGACATCGTTTACTAAATTTGGTTCCACACTCGCGGCCAAGCCGGTCAATAAAATTCTGCCCCTTATATGCCCGACCCGGGTGGCAAGCCGCGGCCTCCAATAAGTGAGGTTTTTCCAAGTGTCCAACCGACGAGTGTGCCTCTTTTTGAGATGTGGTGTGTACCGCTAATTGCACCGTTAACGCGTTGCGGCAGCCAAAAGTTCGTTAGCCCTTTGGGGATAAGGTCGGTGCTGACCTTTGCGCGGGTTGCAAAAAAAAATCATTTCGCGCCGCGGAAACAGCGCCTAAATGGCGACCGAACCGCCGAACAGCGGAGAACCGAGCTTGCGCGTGCGCAAAGCTTCTACGTACGGCGGCGCGCAAGGTGAAAACATGAGCCATTCGATGACGGAGATCGTTTGTTTGGTTAGGATGTTGGTATTTGTGTGGGAAAGGCGGCCCCCCCACTGCACGCACACACAACGCGCGAAACCAGTTTTTGTCGCTCTCTTCCTCTCTAGACGATCGTGTGAGTCATACCGGCGTGATCCTCGCCGTCGCTGCCGTGCCACGATGCGGTCATTAATGAATCCGGGGTCCGCGATCTTCCACTTTCAGGTGCGCCCGCTGTTCCACGTGTCAGCCCCGCGCGTCGTGTGAGGTGCGGCTGCGGCGGTGGTGATCATGTTCATCACATGATCATAACCCACCGACAGATGACGCCACCAATGTTTGGGGATCCATCTTTGTTGTGTCTTGCGGCGGGTCACCGGCGACGCCGGAGACAGCAAATGACTCATCCTCTGCAGATGATACTGGAACCGGTTTGGCGCCGGTCTTCCTTCCGTCGCTGCCATTATTATTTATTTGGGCCAAAAGCAGCGCGACCGCGTTGTTACCAAAAATGGTCAGCACATCAACCTCTCCTCGGCGTGCGTGCGTGTGCTCGTCGACGGATGATCGAATCTGGTGTGTCCGCATCGCTCGATCTCACACTCTATTCCTCGACCGTTTCGAAACTGGAGTGTGTCAATCGTAAAAACAGCTCTTGCCCCGTAGCGTAAACAGAGATAAGCCGTCCTCGAGGGAGGAGGGTCCTCCTTCCTTCTATGTGTGACGCGTGACACGGTTTGACTCACTCTGCCGGCCGGCCTGCCGACCACCGGTTCCGTCCGTGTGTGTGTGTGTTTCGCACGGTGAATTTATTAAGTTTTAGTACTTAAAACGCATCAAGTGGGCCGTGGGGTGAGCGTTATTCAACGCGTTGTACGTCCATAAATAAGTGAATCACACAGCAGCAGCAGCAGGCTGAGAGAATGAGAGAGAGCCGTCAGCAACTCACACCCCGGGCCGGCGCACTCTCCTCTCTCTCATCTCGTTGCATAATCGCGTGGCGCACTTTTTGCATAAAACTTGCACCAGCAACCGCGTAACGCAACCCAAGCCCACATCCTCTCGCTGGCCAAGCCAACGGTTTCTCTCTACGAAAGCTATTTATTTGCTGGACACCCGAAAACAAAAAATGTGCAGTGCAAAAATCCAAGGCCAGAGTGTGTGATGACGTTACAAACTCACCATCATTTCCAGGCACACAGCTTACTGTCGCGCCCGTTCCTATGGAGACGACTGGTAGCAAGAGGCCTACCAAACTGCTGCTGCCCGGCACGTGGTGCACGAGAAGCAAATTGGCACACATTATCTCCCTCATCACCCTGTGTTCGAGACGTGTACAGATACTTCTTCGACCACAGTAATTTGGATGAGAATTAAACTTTTAGCTTGAAAAATGGTTGACAAAATGGAGAAATTACTCGTCCCTCACGTCCCAAAAAATGAGATCAAATGACGAACGTAGAGAGATGAGAACAGGGGCCGACTCTCGGGCGACACTCTTCCGCACCTGGGAAAGGAACGGAGAAAATCGGTTCGCCGGTTCGTGGGGCCGCGGTAAAAAAGTTTTAAAAATAGCCCTGTGCCTTCGACACCACCCAGTGTGTGGAAGGGAAAAGGAGGACAGAGGGAGGGTGGTGCCGCGCGCACGGTGGCCATAGTAAAAATGTTTGCATAAAAAGACGACGCCCGGATTGCGGCCCCGGCCCGAGGGATTGGAAGATCGTGAGCCGGTGGTAAAAATTCAAGGTAACAACACACCGCTGATCCTTCTACTGCGAGGAGAGAGACAGGAGTTCCGTCACGGGGCGCATCGGTTGGACAAAAATATATTTGCCTTCGCACACACAGAGAGAGAGAGACGCATAAATAGATATTTTTAAAGGCACGCTTTCGAAACAATTGCCCCGTTCGCACTTCGCGTTGTTGCACTTCTGTGTGTGTGTGTGTGTGTCAGGAGATGGGTATGTGTAATTAATTTAATCAAGTATGTAACAACATTGTCCAGCACGACGAGCAGAATGTGTCCCCGGAGAGAGCTTCTTTGGCGCCGTGGCCAAAAAGTGACCAGATTCGCAACCACAGCACCTTCTGTTATCGTCTAGACTGCGCAAGAAACCCGGTTCCGACCCAAAGGCGAAAATTATTGTCTCAAGGGTGTCGTGCCGCCGGCATTCTGCGACGTTCTCGGCTGGATCCTTTACAGCCCCCTCCTGGCAGCAACTCCCAGATGGTCCGCGCGCAATGAGACATGCATCATCATCTCATTTATGGGACATATTTAATGAGTGCCTCCTCTCTCCCTGAAGAGTCGCTGGGGGGACGACTAGAATGAAGGGTGCTTTTGAAGGGACTCAAGACACGCAATTTCTGTTCTGCGGGACCCACAGAGAAAACAATGGACGAACTTCAGGGCGCCTTCTCATCACACTTACGCACATCATTAGCGCGCACGATGGGGCGTACGGCACCAAGTTCGGGTGGCCACGTGGCAAGGTTTTCCTTCAGAAAAATACCTATCCGCCGTCTGCAGTCTAAATAACAAGCGCATCAATCTACGCAGCGCACGCAGCACCGTACGAGAGTTCTATTCCTGCGTCGCCGCGCGGGAAGAGGAAGTAGAATAAATTGCCACGCGGAAACCCCCCGGACGCCACGTGTGTTATGCAAATATACGTGTTCGGGTGGCCGCCGCACCATCCTTCCTTCCTTTAGTGATGAAATATGCATGAATTGCAACCAACTTGGCACATAGAGGCTTGGCCCGGCGATAAACAACGGGGCGCACCCAGCTCCCGGCGGTGGTCCAGGTGGGGTTATCAGAGAGTTGCACTTCCACGGGGCGCACAGAATCGTCGTAAATTCAGAGAGGCCTGCAATAATGGAATGAAAGTAGAGTCGATATCTTTACGAAACACACCCCATTTCACAGCACAACACACTCACCTATCGAGAGAAAGGACCGACACGCGCGCGTGGCGCCGCCCGCAGCTTCCGCACAGGATTTGTTTACGATTTCAGACCCAAAACGCAGCTCCGTTTGTGGCCGGGAATTTATGGTGGAACGTGTTTCCGTTCCTAGAGCCCTGGCGGACTGGCGGGTTACGTAAGCCCCCCGGGCACTACGACATTACACTGGAGTTCTCGTGCATTATTGATTGCATCTCTCGGAGGCACAAAACCAAGTGCCGACAAGAAGCCTGTCGACGTATGTGTCCAAAGTTTCGTTACAACCCCCCGGC
Source organism: Anopheles cruzii (assembly GCF_943734635.1). Lineage (NCBI taxonomy): Eukaryota > Metazoa > Arthropoda > Insecta > Diptera > Culicidae > Anopheles > Anopheles cruzii. The sequence continues at coordinate 11,491,271 of NC_069144.1, read as the reverse complement.
GGGTGTTTTTCGACATCTTCTTTGCGGACTTTTTGTTTAGTGTGTGTGTATCGGAGGAAATAGAATCGGAGAATGCAGTCGCGCGCAAGGAATCGATCGAGGCAAAGGCAACCCCACCCCCGGGGGCAGGCCAAGGACCCCGTCCGAGGCAGGGGAGGATGCAACAAAGTACATGACAAGCTACACACAGTTAGTTTAACGCGGACGACGACGAAGGGTACACCACATTATCGATCAATCGGGGCCCGGCGGCGGTTGTCCGTTTCCTTATCATTTAGCCAACCGAAGGAGGACACACTAATCAGCTGGACGTTCAGTGGACGAACACGACAAAAAATCCCTTTTTATGCGCCCATCACCACCATAAAGTACCGTACGGGAACAAATTTGTGACAGAAGAAAAGACGACACAATGGAGCTTTTGCGAAGACTTAGATCCCTTAGACAAATCCGGGACCTCCGGACGTAGACAAAGACCCACTCTGTACAATGATCTTAGAGCTCGGCCCCCCCGAGAGGCCAGAGCGTACACGAGAGAAGCGAAGCGACAATGTTGCTGTATGAAACGGGGAGACCAACCCCAAAACATGTAGAGAGTGAGGTCCGCAAACACTTACCCGGCTCGTGGACGAGCGGATTGATTTGTTGCCGGCCGAGTTGCTGTGCGAGTGCGATTTCGGTTCCATCTGGGCCGCACACTGGACCGGGGCGCCACTGTTGGTGATGTGATCGGCTGGCAGCGACTCCGGCACCGTCTGCAGGGTGGTTCTCATCGTCGCCGACATATCGATCGATCGGGCTGCTGTTGTGGGGGGTTGTTTCTAAATTCTGGCCGCGTATTTAGCTTCGTACACAACACCGCACACACACACACACACAGCAGATACGCGTGTTTCTTCAACTGGTTTTTGTTACTTCAATTAACATCCTTCGCGTGAGTTTCACAGGACTCTCACTCACTTTAGAGGGCCCCAGCACGGGTTATCGGACGCTTATTCCCTACACACGCGCCACCGGATGACACTACGTCCCGCCGGCAGCAACAAACCGGAAGTCATTGATGAAAAGCCTTGCAAAAAGCTCTTCCGAAAGGCGGAACTCACGGGCGGGCCTCACTGCTCTCGTCGCGCTCTGCTCAGCAGTCAGCAGTGGTGGTGCTGGGAGGTGGCGGTGGCGCCCGGGAAATGTTTTTCTTCTTCTCGATCACGCTCGGTAAACCGTTTTCCATTCTCCTACGACGAGCGGACGGTGCGGCGTACGGTGCACATCAAGACGGAAGAGTGCCTGAGAAGCGGGGACACACTTTCTAAGCCCACTGCGACCGGGCGCAGCCTCTCGCGGACGAACACCGGAACACGCCGGGACAGCCTTCCGCGCGGTACAGCAGTGCAATGCACACACACACTCACACGTCTCTGTTCGAATTTATTCGGAGCGTTCGGAGAGAGAGAAAATGAAATGAAAATTAAGGATTTGTTAGCGTGGCGAAGATGAAAGCGAAATAATGGCCAACGACGCGGACCACTACTTCGCGTTGAGACGTTCCCCCCGAACGAAGAATTATTTCCCGAAATGGTTCATGTGTAACGATATCTCGCGGGGTCTCGCGGAGGAGCGTGACTATCCTTGGGTCCTATCAACATGATTTATCAAAAACAAAACCCGGAAGTTCCGCGCGTGTTGTTGGGCACAGGTCGTCAGGACGATTACGTACGCGGACGACGCCCTTCGGGGAAAAGGAAAAGCTACCACTTTCTTCGAGACGGTTCCGTTCCCCGGACAAGGGTAGGAGCGGCGGAAATCGAATCGATTATTGAAACGGATCACGATGGGCCGTTTTCTTCAAAGCCCTACCTAGCGGAGGAGCACCCGTCCCGTCCCCCCATGGACGCCCTAGGAATTCCTAATTCTATTTTTAAAAGGACACTGGGACCGCAATAGACCCACGAGCGTCCCGTGGTGGCGCCTGGGAACTGTGGCCAACTGTCGAGTCGGCACGGTACGGTGAAGGTCCTTATCACACACATACACACACACACGCGGACACGATAGTTCTCTCGTTGGAAGCCTTTCGGGCGTCCGTAAGCTTGCGTTGATTTGCCGGAACGAACCACCGGCCGGCCAAGTCTCTGTTGCGTCAGATCATTAAGGGCTCCAACCAATCAAAAGGATTCCGCTTGTCTCAAGGTGCCCTATCGCTGGCGTTGACGCAATGCACCGAAGGACCTGGAAGAAAAACCGGAAAACAAACAATTAGTTTCGAAAGGTCATTTCGGGAGAGGGCAAAATTTGCATTTAAAAGAAGGAAACCGTGTGTCACGACACGGACAGCGTTATGCGTTTTTTTTTCGTACTCGACATATCGATTTTCCACCGTCCAAAGCCTACTCAACGTGACAGCTTTCCTCTGCATGGTTGACAGAATTATCACATCGCCACAGAAACGCTGCAGATTGATTGAAGCTAGAAGAGCATCTTCGATTTCGAGCAGTGGACTATTCGATCCACGAGGTTGAGAGGGACTTGATTAGCATCTTTTCCAGTAGTGCTCTCTCTCTCGCTGCAAAGACACGGACTCCTGCTGGTAACGGGTTCGTAGAGGCGCTACATCCAATCAAATCTACCCCGACGAAGCCTCCGCATCCGAAGTGTCTGAAATCGAACCACGTACGCCGGAGCTCAAGTTACCAGCCCCCAACACCCCGGCCCATATGCTTCTTTCTCGCTTGACATCCAACACCCAGCACAGAATGATGGCGAATCGAAGAAGCCCGCGTTCGAGCTAAACCTGACATTACACATACTCTGCGTTCTTGGGTCTGGGGGCTGCTGCCCATTCATCAAGTACTCATTGGCGAATCTGACGCTATTTCAAAGATCCAATATATTGTGCGGCTAAAGATGTGCCAGTGTGCCACCTTCAGAGAATCGATCCAGCCACACCACAAGCGGCGCTCTTTTATCGGTAGCGAACTACGTCTTAAATTCTGATGGAATTCTAAAAATAACACCCTTTCCAGGACGACGCCAGCCAGCAGCGGGCAGATGTGTTTAAGGTTTCGAATTCGCACACACGCTTCACGGTGATTACCATTTGATCGAGCGCCCGTAATGTCTTCATAATAATGAAATTTTGCACTTAACAGGTTCTAGTAGGCGGCACATCAGGCACTACTTATCACTCCGCGCGCGGCAAACTAGGTGAAATCGGCGGCATATTTGTTGCACCAGCTCCTTATGTTCCACGGCCTTCCACACGATTCACCGATGAGGAAAAACAAGGTGGTAATAATCCAGCTCGCGCCGTGACACGAAACTAATGGGGCTGTGGCTGGGCGTTCGATGATAACGTGCAAAAAACCGACAGCATACTAATGCAAATCCTCACGTACGGGGACCGGGGTGAAGGTTGGGGCGCGTCCTCCCCCTCACGCTATCATCGCGCCGACGACGGCGCGTTCAGTGTCAGCGGCGCCGCCACCAACAGTGAGCGAGGCGTGTCAAGCGTAACGCCACGTAACGCTGGACCCCGACTGGGGCCATAAAACAGAACTTTGGACAAGACAGGCGAGTGGCAGGCGGTAGTAGCAGCAGCTGATCCGAACTGAATCAAATCGAGGCCGTCTCATTTCAGTGCACCCATAGTTTGGCCACCAACACACACACAGAGACACACGCTCATCGAATCGCAGTGGCTCCCTCTGTCGACCAACACGTAACGCACACGGTAAGCAACCCTTTTTGCTGATTGGATTAAGAGATCATACGGTCGCGGGAAATATGCAGCCCGACGGCCCGGGGACAAGGATTAGGGCTCTTTTACGCGGATTGTTATGTAACGCTTGCCCCGAGACACACGCTCGAGGACACCGCTCCGTCCTGCGGCGCACTATCAAGCGAATGAGGAAGCGATTCACTATCGCTGCCTGCGCCACTCCTGCTGAAGGTCTCTTATTACTGAAGCGCACAGGCGTTCCGCATGTTCCGACGGTGCTGGTGCTGGCGATTGATTTTCTTTTCCGCACTCTGCCACAGCCCCCGAGAGGTTCTACTTCAGTGCCAGTGGGCGCTCCCCCCCGTCACGCACCCGTGTGTGCAGTATTTAAGGATACAGACCAGCGCGTCACGAAAAGACCGCTCACCTTCACACAGCCAGCCGTGCGCTTCACTTTTGGGAAAGGAACCTCGGATGCCGCCGCGCTTGGGTGAGCCGCCGCCTCTCGCTGAGCTGCATCGAGGCGTGTGAATTTGAAACGATCAATAATTCACCACCAACTCACACACACACACACACAGACGATCGATTTATAAATCGAAATACATCGACCTCTGGGGGGCGGCGCCTTGTTGGGAGAATCCAAGTGTTTGTCCAAGAACTGGGTATGCCCTGGGCTCGATGTGGCGCAAAATTTTAATTAAAAAGAACTTAATTTCACCACAGGCCCCGCGTCTCTGTCTGGGGTGGTTGGGTGACGTATTTATGGGTCATGACGGCGCCCCGCCCGAAAGCCGATTGCGTGCCAGCCGAGGCCGAGCCTTCTGTTGTCTCGTGTGGAGTTCTTGGTTCCTAGGTGCGACCGCGACACCAATACACCAGGTATGTCCGACTTGAAAAACTAGATTTTATTTTAAAAAAAACGAATAAAATGCAGCGCCATGTATTAGGTTTTGGTAAAGTAGTTTGAAGTCACCGGAACGCCGTCATAAAATGATCCTTTCATGGTCAACTTGAGCCAACAGGGAATAGGAAATAGTCACATGTTGGTGACGACGGATCAACGTACCCCTCTTTTCGGAAGGCCATCGCGGCACGACTTTTGCACGCTTTTTGTGTCCACTACCGTGGAGAGTGCGCAACACTTTTTGGTCACTCCATATTCGGGGAACTATAGCGCCGACGTAATTTATCGTCTCGCTAATACCAAACAGGTTGTTGTCGAACGGAACGAACGTTGCGTCCCGCGTCGTTTCTCGTAAGGAACGGAGAGTACCGGGGTCTGTTCAAACAAGTTCGCGACATTTAAATTTCCGCAGGCTACTTTTAGTCGACTTTTTGTGGCGTTATGTAGCTACTCACTTATGCCGAAAAGTTCGGCCATTTTGAGTGATCAATCAATTTTTGACAGCTGCTTTGCTTGGACGTGTTTTGGCTCTTCTTCGATTTTTGTCTGCTCCAAAAAAGGGATTTTTTGTGTGAAAAAATGAATTAGGACACGGACACAATCGAAATGTTGTCTGTGGCTTGTGAAGCTATTTTGGCCAAAAGCAGCGATTATCGGTGGTTCAAAATGTTCTCCGAGAGGGCCGAGAAGATGTGAACGACGAAGAGCCTACTTCGGTGGAATGTAAAGGTTTTGCTTACAGTTTTCTTCGATTGCAGAGTCGTGGTGCTTCTTAAGTTTTTGCCAAAGGATGGAACGGTCAATAAGGAATATTATCGGCGAGTCAATACACATCCTGTTTTCTGCGCAAATTGTTGACCAAAAAAACACTCTAGTAATGCCAAAGCCACTGTATTCCCCAGATCTGGTCCCCTGTGACTTATTCTTGTTCCGACAACTGAAAGAGGACGCTGCGCTATAATTTAGGAGATAAAGACTGCATATCGAAGGAGGAGCGAAGGAGCACAAAATTGATTTTTTGGAGTGCTTCGAGAGTTGGAAAAAACGCTGACACAAGTGTATAATATCCGATGGGGATTACTTTAAAACGGACAAAATAGGCACTCATGAATAAACCCTTATTTTTGAACAGACCACGTATACCGCCGCGCTTCCCAAAAAGGTATAGTCCATAGGAGGGGTGGTCCATGGTATCCCCGCGTCCTTGACTTATTGATAGAACCAATTTGAATAGCTCAGGACTACTGGAGCGCGCTATTGGCCGCCCCGCGAACTAGCGCCTGGCGACAGCGCTTCCAGAATGGGGGAGGGACGGGACTTTGTCTTTGAGTGGGCGCGGGGAGCTCCGGGCTTTTCGTCGGGACCTGTTGCGGTGTACGGAACGGACACTAATGACTTGCACAAACTGTCGTTTCCCTGTGATTTACGCAAACACTTATCATTCCCAACGGACCGCGGTTGCTGCTGCTGCGCGTGCGCGGATGACAACAAACATCATCATCATATTTCACCGATCCACGCACCGATCTCTCTGGGGCTGGCGGCCTGGGAGCCTGGTGCTTCCAGTCACCGCTGGCGAGCGAGCCGGCCATTGAAAGCCAAGCTCAAGAGAAAGCGCGGTTCGATGCGAAAATTCGCAAACGGTTATCATTCACACACTCTTTTACGCTTGGCAGCCGCCGCCGCCGAGGAAAAGCGGACAGTGGAAAGAAAACTCACCACCTGGCCCCGTGGCTGCTGCTGAGTGGACTAGGAAACAGGAAAAACTAGATTGATAAATTTAACGAGCGTATCCTACGCGCGCGCCATTTTATGCAGCACTTCTCTTCTGATATGTGGCGGTCGTCTCGACGACGAATGTGTTATGTCCGTTTTTCTCTACATTCCCCCCAAGCCCGGGCGGGCCACGCTGCCTCGTGATAAGGCGACGAGGGGGCTTCGAGAGCCATCCGGTGAGTTCCGCGCTTCTTTCCGGTGTCTGGCAATCTCTTTCGACCGTACTTAACTGCAACTTTCTTTTTGTTTCGGTTTTCCTAGAAACCGATTGGCCACAACACAGGTTTAAAAACAGGTTCTAGAATTCTGCAGCGGAGTGTCGCCCCCAAACGCGGGCAAAAAAGTGCTGAGGCTAGCTTCTGCTGCTGCTGGTGGTGGTGGCCGGCCCCCGAAAGGCCTCCAAAGGTTGCGCGTTGCATTACGAAACACTCTGCATTGGCGATTTAAAATAAAGAAGGAAAAAAAGGCTCATTCACACATCGCGACATACGATACACCGGTTTATGTACGCGGGCGCAGCACTGCAACCTGCGCGGGCAGCTTAAAGCCACAAAACATTGAGGCCTCGCGCACAGAGACACACACGGGTGGTGTGTCGTGTCGGGGAGCCATGTTTTTGTTGCATGATTGCGGTTCGCGACCAGAGGAGCATTGCGCAAGGGTGGCGGCCGCCGCAACCGCCGGCGCCACCGCACGCAGGTGGCAATGCCGCGTCGTGCATCTCTCGCTCCGGTTGCTTGTCGTCACCGTCGTCGTCGTCGTTGCGGCTGACCTCACAATCCGGAGGGGCTCTCTCGTGTGGTCCGAACCAGGTCCTACTACAACGCGCGGTTGCCCCCGCCGCGTGTGTAGGTTTCTATTTTTGCCGCCCCGCGGTTACGCGACGCAGTAGCAGAAAGTAGTAGAACCCGTTTGGGACCCGCGCGCCCTACACACAAGTGGTGGTGTGTGTGTGATAATAGTAGTGCGCGATCAACAAATTAGCCAAGAAAGTCCCGAGACACCGCTGACTTCCGGAGTCCGACGGGGGACCGATCACCGACCGATCTTAATTACTGCTTCGCTCCGGCGGAACGAAGAAGCTTACAATCATCGAGAGGGGTTCGTCTTTCTCTCGGGAGGTGTGTGTCCTCCCTTCCTGGATCCTGGCTCATTCAACTATCACACCTGTCGGTAACGGGAACAACCAAAAGAAGGCCGATTAAGGACTTTCCTAAGGGGTGCCGCCGTCTGCAGCATAAAAAGTGAAACCTCTTCGGTTCCCACGGTGATCACTGTGGCGTGGAACCAAAAAACCATCGGACATTAACGAACCCGCCGCCCTGCGCCCGACTTTTGGTACAAAAACACAACCCTGTCTGTGGGGCAACAACAGGGCATTGCAAGCGCGCACTATTGCTTCAATGTAGCGGCCAGCGATTGTTGATAGCAACGCAACATGTGTTGCCAGAAACAACAACATAGTCAACAGGGGCCGGCCTCCCGGTGAACCCCAATACGTGCCCCAATGAAACGTTAAATAATAATTGTGTGTGTCGATGGATGATTTTTTGTCCTCCCTTACCCGGTCGGTCACCGATTGCCAAAACAACAACCGCGCGAGTCGTTCGAGAACGCAACGCGAGGATGTTTATGTTTTGTTTACGTGATACACAGACAGATCACACGGCTTAATCGGGTCGGGAAGTCGCGCGCCTGGAACGGGGGTCCGCAATTCGAATCCTGATTAATTCCGGAATCACGAATTCGGCGAAAACGGTGCATCGGGGCATCGCATCATCACCCTCATTTCACGATCGGGACACACTATTGGAGAGAGAAGGGGTCACAAAAAGATTGCTGCTCCCGTCCCGTGATGATTTAGGTCATCGAATCTCGAACTTGAGCCCCCAGCAGGCAGCAGTGTGGCCACGACGGAACACAGGAAGTGCCGACACATCACACGTTGATGGTGATCGACGGTCCGGAAGAAATGGGCCATACGAAGCGCGGCCCCATCATAGGGCTGCGCGGCCCTCCTCTTCAATGAGGTCAATAGTCACAGGTAGCTTACTCTCGGCCGCCGTATCGCTGCGGGTGATTGAGGGTCCGCCGCGTCAGGCTGACCGCGTTTTGTTCGCCGAGTTCGAAAACACGTAAACCTCTCTCTGGTTCACAACAAAGCCATGTGCACCATAAAGCCATAAATCTTAGAGGCCAGACCGAGTGCAAAAATGTGCCGCCAAGCCACCACATTATTCGGGAAGTTCTCTTTTCGGGTTCAGCTTTGCTATTTGTCGCTCTTAAACGTTCTATTTGAAGGATCAAAGTTGGCGCCAGTAACCGAAACTGTAATCGATTCCCGTGTGCACGTCACACATGAGTCCACGAGAGGTATTATAACGACGACGGATCGTGTGGCCATCGGGTACAGAAGCTCTTGAATTAAACGTCAGATGCGGAGGGAAACTTCACTTTTAGCTCGACACAACGCGCACCAGATAACGATGTTATTGGCACAGCAGAGCTGAAAATGAGCGAATAGAGAAAGAGATGAAAGCAGGCTGTGTGTATGTGTGAGAGAGAGAGAGAGAGAGTGCGAGAGACCGTAAGAAGTTTAGCCACTAAATCCAATCTAGATCCCATCGTATAAACGCCCGCGGGTGATTACGTTCCCTTTTTTTACGCTTCTCTTCGATACGGCCGCGGCCGAAGGCGCAACACAACATTGCCGCTGCTGCTGCTGCCACGCAGATCCGAACCCATCCAAATTCTCCCCCGAACCTCCCCAACACGCCCGCCGCACATTCCGCGGGTGTGTGTTGGCGCTTCACCCCATCTGCAACCGCCGTCGCCGCGCGATGGCGTGTGTTTCTCGCTGACGTCAAAGGAGAAAATAACGTCGTAAAATAAACTCTCACACCCACAACAGAGCGCCGCGCGCGGGCGATGTGGATCGATGTTGAATGGGGCGCGGGCGTTCGCGGCCAGCGGGAGGTTCCCCAATGGCAGAAGGACTTCCTTCTGTGTGTGTGTCTGAGTTTCAACACCTTTTGCGCGTTGAAACAATGTATGCTGTAGAGAAGAACATGGAAACAACCACCACCCAGCAGCAGCCAGAGAGTCCATTATCACATAGCCAAATCGGCTAAATTGGCTTTCACCAAAATAAATAATCCACAAAGTAGCCGGTGGTCTAAAAATGCCAAATAGAGAACACGCACTGGGCCGCGCGCCCGTTGTGGTGACCTTTGCAAATTGTCACATTGTTCATTTTTGGCACAGCAAAGCTTGCTTTGCTCGCTGAGGGATGAAACAAAAAGTTTAAACTTCATCTTTGAGTAAAGCCAACGCTCACTGTAAACCCGTTATAGGGGCGTTTCATGTGAGTTGAAAAGCATGACTCACGCGCATACACAACAGGTAAAAGAACAGGATGGTCAGGCCGCCGTAATTCATAAGAAAGCCCAACCAACAGCGCCTGCATTGAACCGATCACAAGTGCTAAAAAGGGAGGAAAAAGAAGAGCCGTAGAGAGTACATTATTCACATCCGCCCGATAGAACGTTCTTACCGAAGACGAAAACGGTAAACGCGGAGAACGCGAAACCGAAGCTCAAAAAACACACGAAACCAGACACAGACTGACAGGCTATAGGTAGGCTGGCTGGCTGGCTGCTGACCATTTAACGGACACGCGGAGAATAAGCCCATCGTCATTAAGGGGGCGAAGGGCGAGAGCGAGAGAGAAGACACATCCGCTCTCATACGCTCAACCAGTAGGCGTAGGTGCATGGGGTGCATAATGTGGCGGCGCGCCCACCGACCACGGGGGACCATCGGAAGTGTGAAAAGGTGGCCAAAGGTATATTGTGGTGCGCTTGTTGCTTGCCGCCCAGGGTAGTAAATCTCCAAGTAAACTCTGAGTAACCTTTTTTCCATTGCCTAGCAACTGCTCAGGGTATCGTAGTAGCCCCCGGGGCCGAATCAGTCGGAAAAACCGACAGAGTATATTGTGACAGACGCGCCGCGAGACACGAATCTAGGTCGACCGGGGCGACAGTGGCGACTCTCTCGATACCCTCTGGCGTTGGTTGCAGAACTTCAGTGTTATTCTGGCGGAAATCGCTCATCACCGGCGGATGGCGAAACCTTCGAAGCTGCTACCACCAGCTGGCTGTGATGCTTCCTGCTGCGCGCTGGCCATGTGTCAATAATACCGATCTACAATCAGAGTTTGAAGCATTATAAAGAACGGAAATTACCTCAACAACAATTGGCAACAAACGGGACACTGTTTTTGAGCGTATCTGCATCACGAATCGCCGACGTTGTCACAACACCACATTATCTTGCCGAGGATCCTGTGCTCTCGGCGCGTATGCTGGCGAGACGTCTTACACCAACACACACGCGGACACGCTCCTAAAACACACAAACACACACGGAGCGCGTCTATAAGACGGACCTTGATCGGAGAGGGGTTGACTTTTCTTCCTTTCTTGACTCTGGTTTTAGTCAAAAAAAAAAACGCGATTCTTTTGCGGTTTTTTTCTCAGTTACTTCTTTCGACGCTCAAGTACAGCTTTTGCTCTCTCGGGCGAGCATAACACATCCGTTTTCTCTGCCCACTACTGGGGCGCTTATGCTCCCTTTTCTTCACCTACACACCTTACACACCGAAGAAAACAGATTGCCACCAGCCAGCATGCCTGCCTGCCTGTGTGGATGATGTTCCAAGTTCATTTCACACCTTTTTCGAGCATATTTTACCTCCTTAACGATTGCCACACACACGCGCACATGCTCCTATAGTCGAGAAAACGCACACACCAGGGCGGGGGGCCTGATGACGACCGGAGTTTCGGGGCAGCAAAAAAAAATGGCCCGAAGTGCATCGCACTTCCCCCTGCACTTGGTGGACACCTCCTCCTCTTTTTGCAGCTTCCTTGCAGCGGCGGGAAAAAATGGTTCTCCAGGCCCCACACAGATGTCCGTGCGTTTGCGGTGCAATTTCGAACTATTTTATCACAATTTTGCTCGATTTTCGCATTTCTAGCCCGCTGCTGATGATGATGCTGCCACCGTTTACGCTCACACTCGCTCTTTCTCACTCAAAGAGCTGTCATTACCCGCGGGCGAGTGAAGAGAATACACACGCTTTCGAGCGGAATATTTTAGCTAATTTTCTCTTCAATTTTCCCTCTGCGTCCATCCTTGGTTCGGGGCGGTATGCGTGGCTCCCAAGAGCCCGGAGAGAGGTTGTTGGTTGCTGCTGTGCCCGTCGCCACCGTCGTCGTAGTCGATGGTTTGTGATTGTCTATCACACTTTTCGAGCTCTGCGGTGTGGTGCTCTCTCGTCTCGCGTTCACCAACACGACCGCACGAGCTGCCGGGTTGTGACAACTGGCCGCGGATCCGCAGCAGCGCCACAAAGTCAGAGGTTGGTGTCAGTTTCAGCGCACACACACACACACACGCAGCGATTCGCGTGCAAACGGAAAAGCGCAGGAAGCGCTAGACATCCGATCGACGGTGCGAGATGATGCTTTTCAATCTCTCGGGCTGGCCTAGCCTGGCAGTTCTCCTTGCTTAACTTGCCCCCACAAGGGGTCCGCGAGTCTGTATGTGTGAATTCGCCGCGGTGGTCACCAGCCCCCGGACAGCTCCTTGCCTTATGGCCTGGCCGACGACGTCTTGTCTGACAGCAAGAACCCTCACTCTGTTTGCATTGGTCCGTTTCAGGAAAAAGGATTCACCACCGAGCAAAGGTTGCTCCGATCACTTTGCACACACTGCCACAGGTTTACTTCTTTCACAATAGGCTTCAACAATCGAGGCAATCGATGTACCCTTGCCAGGCACACACATACGAGGCGTTCGGGGCGATACCGATCCAATTCCGATTTTTACTTTCTTGGGCCCTCTTCTACGTCAACATCCGGCCCCGTAAGAGGCCACCCCGCGGACTTGTGTGCCGTGTATTCCAGGAGTGTGTCGGTACCACCTTTCACCAACAATGCTCTTTTTGGGCGACAGAGAGAGAGCACGAATGAGAGCGCATCCGTGCTCTGAAGAGCGCGAGAGGTTCGCCGAAGAAATTCTTCAAGTGGAAGTGGAAAAGAGCGCTCTGAAAAATCTCCGTTGCTCCCAGCAACGGAACACGGACCCCGCCGACTAATGGAAATTAAGGACAAATTCGGGACACACAGTTCGAGGATGTTACGCAGCTGAATGTCCAGAGAGCACATTTTACCCACAGAAAGGTGTGTTCCATTTTCGGGGCACCAACCAACCAACATTCAACGTCTGGGCTCGCATCACACACACGCACGCACGCACACACCCCTAGCCTAGGACTGCTTTGCTGCGAGGTTTAACTTTTTTCGCTTCACTGCACCGCCAACCTGACTAATCGCCACTGTTCTAGTCGAATGGCCACAAATGTGCTCCAAATAATCTAATTCAAGAGCGCGGACACAGAGAGAGAGCCCACAAAAGCCACGGGTCACGAACCACAGTGGGCCACGCCACGAACGAACCGATAACCTAAATCGGAACACACCCGTACGCGTTCCGGGACGTGAAAATTCACTGCGTTCCCGGGAAAGAGATCACTTGAAAACGACCAGACAACGGGGTTTCGGGGAAAGGAAAAACAAAATATACCCGCGACACACTATCGTCCTGCTGCGACGACGACGGCTGAAGTAGACATTTTGTTTTCACGGCGAGAGCGTTTTGACGGACTTTTCTCACCGGACCAAATGCACCACGCACACACCGGCGTTAGGAACACCGCACAAACACCACCATACCGCAGCAAGCCAAAGCTATACAAACAGACGAAACGCAACCTATTTGTATCTGTATGTGTTTTTCAACTCGAAGCGTTAAGCGTTAAGCGTTGAGTTAAAAAACGGCGAAAATCAGTGGGCGAAAACCAGCGGGCGAAATGCTACAGGGTGTTTCTATTGTAAATCAAAAGTAAACCTTTTTGGAATAAAATAAAATCTAAGCCCACCGGAGCCTGGCGAGACGCACACGCTGCACGACAGTGAAGTCGTCGTACATTGCGTACAGCTCGCTGTTGTAGCGGCTCCTCCATTGTCCCTCCTCACATACGGGGCCAAATATCAATCTGAGCATCTTCCTCTCGGACGCGGCTAAGAGGGTTTCGTCAGTTTTCGATAATGTCCATGTCTCAGATGCGTATGTGAGTACTGGGATTATGAAGGTTCTGTATAATCCCAGCTTCGACCGTCGCGACACGAGATGTGAGCGAAATAGTTTCCTCAGACTGTAGTATGACCTGTTGGCTGCTAACACCCTGGCGCGAATCTCCTCAGTTATGTCGTTATTGGTGTTAACCTTTGACCCTAGATAGGTGAAGCTCGGGACGACCTCGAACTTTCGGTCACCTATTAGTACGTCACCCCCCACGTATGCTCGCCGATGTTGTTGGTGGGGCTGCTGATGGTGGCGCCATCATAAACTTGGTCTTACTTTCATTTATCTGCAGGCCGAGATTCTCCGCCGCATGCTCAATCCCTGTGTAGGCTTGAACTACATCGGAGAGCCGTCGACCTATGATGTCTATGTCATCAGCATAGGCCAGGATCTGGCTGGACTTGAAGTAGATTGTCCCTGAGGTCTCTACTCTCGAGTCCCGGATGGCTCGCTCCAGCACGATGTTGAAAAGGATGCAGGCTAGGCCGTCCCCTTGGCGCAATCCCTTGGTGGTAGCAAAGGGATTGGAGAGCTTTCCATCCACCTTCACCTGGCTTGTGACGTTGGTCATGGTCATTCTAACAAGTATGGTAAGTTTGGCCGGTATTCCGAAACTAGTCATGGTCTCATACAATTTTACTCGGGCTATGCTATCGTATGCGGCCTTGAAATCGATGAAGAGGTGATATGTGTTCTGTCTGTACTCAATCATCTTTTCCAAGATCTGCCGCATGGTGAAGATCTGATCAGTGGTAGACTTTCCTCTTCTGAATCCTCCCTGATAGTTACCAACTATCTCATCAGCGTATGGGACTAGTCGTTCCTGCAGAACGAGGGAGAAAATCTTATAGGCGGTATTGAGCATCGTTATACCCCTATAGTTGCTGCAAACTAGTCTGTCTCCCTTTTTGTGTATGGGATAGATGATGCCAAGATTCCATTCACAAGGCATCGTTGTTGTTGTTGTTGTTGTTGTTTAAATATTGTAAATAGTTTGATAATCAGCTACTGAGTAATACTAAGAGTAAATTTAAATCTGTTGGATCTTCATTGAACGAAGCCAAAGTCCCGATGTGAGCCCCTATTGGTTATAGTGTCTGTTAATATTGTTTTTGGCTTCCTGCTCCTGCTGCTTCTCCTGGTTCCTTCATAGATCTGCACAGAGAGTCAGCATATTCCACCTGAAAATTTCATCGTTCATAGGTAGGAAACTTGTTGAACTAATATGCCGTTGGAATGGTCCTCGAAATGATCCTCGAAAGCATCCTTCAAGTAGCCAGACTCTTCGTGGATGATATTATTTGAATTGTACGTATTTTATTTGCGTGCAGAAGTCTGGATCATCTCTGGTGACATCCTGATCAATCAATCGAAATGCTGCCGGAGAATTTGCTGTTCAGTATTTTGCCACTATCATTATCATCCCGCGTTCTGCAAACGGATGGGGACCGGTTTTTTAAACGGGTGCCACTCTCCGAGTTGGGTCTCGTATTCTCTTTCTCTCGCGTGTAGGACACGAACCGACGCCGCGGAGCCCAGCCGAGAGAGAGCACGGGTTCCATAACGAGATTTAATTTGTCCGTGGTCGTGGCCGCCACAAGTTTGTTATTTGCGAATTGCCGGCTCCGTAGACTCAATATGGAGCACCATAACCGCACGGCGATCATAGTTATGCTTAAAAGAATGTGGTAAACCCCTTTAAACCGCTTGGCCGGAATATATGGCGGACCACTAGAGCGGATATGTGTCCGCGATAGTGCACTCCATATGGTACCGGTGAGTGCACCGGCAGGTTGGCAATCGGAACAACAGTTTCGTCAGGGTCATCGATGCCGCTTTGACATCCTCAAGGTGGTCCGGATATAGTGTGGAAGCAAGCGTGACCGGAAGTGAACCCGGGAAGGGTTGTAGGACGAACGACAGTTTCGAGATTCGAGCCGTCGAAGGGAGCTCGATTCCCACGATCCGCTGTGTGTGTGCAATCAACATACTTCGTCTCCGCGACCGCGATAAGCCGTGTGTTATGCGTAGCGGCAATTCGTTGTGCAAATTCTCGCGTTAGTTGCGGTTCATATCGCGTAGGGTGAACCACGCGCGTCTGTTATCAATTAACAGCTGTGCCATTCGCGAAGAAAGTGTAATTCGAATGGCGTTAAGGCGGTGGATGTTGAGCTAATTGAGGGATGTAAATTACGTTGCCTAAGAATGCATACCAAAGAGAGCAGCCAACCGACGAACGCAACGTGGCGACCATCGCCACGCTTTTTGCCAGTTTCATTCAACAACGATGAGGTAATATTCGGGTTTCGGAGGGAGCATCAATTACGCACAAGAAATCGGTTATTTGGAACGATCCACTTGAAGAATGGCGGGGCGCACACAACCTTATCGGCGGATCGAGTTTGTCGCTGAAGGTTAAACAAGCCGGGTCACGGTTACATTAATCAGTCCTTGTCGAAGCGTTCGGTGTCTTGTTTAACGGCGAAGCAACACGTGTTTTACGACGTTAATATCGCTTGGAAACACCTGACTAAACATGCCTCCAGTGGCTCAACGGTCAATAAATAGAGGCAACTAGCCGATGGGCCGGCTGGTGGTTGTGTTGTGCAAAACTATGGCTATCGCTAAACATATGCTAGGCTTTCTGTTCCGATCCATGACTAATCTAGGGCAAGAATAAAAAGGAAGTAGGGCCCCCTTGTCCTAAGCATAAGCCTGACTCATGTCCCCCACAGTATCTAACTATCCCACTGTCCTCCACGGCAGCCACTGTACCAACCGTCGGAGGCCCATCAAAACTTCTATCAACTGAGGCAAGCACATCTGGACCGGGGAAGCCTTTTCGAGGACCCGGACTTTGGCGCGTCCGATGCGTCGATCGGCATTCCGTCGGTCAAGAACGTTCACTGGCGGCGCCCACCGGAGATTAGCAAGCAGGCGCTCTTCTTCGTCGACGGAGCGTCCCGGTTCGACATCTGCCAGGGTTCGCTAAACGACTGCTGGCTGCTAACGGCGGCCGCCAACCTAACCACTCACCGGTGGTTGTTCCGGCGGGCCATACCGGAGGACAATAGTTTCACCGGAGCGACGTACGCCGGCATATTCCACTTTCGGTTCTGGGAGTTTGGTCAGTGGGTCGAGGTGGTGATCGACGATCGGCTGCCGACGGATGACGATGGACAGCTCATTTTTGGGCGTTCCAACAAACGGAACGAGTTCTGGAGCGCACTGTTGGAGAAGGCGTACGCAAAGTTCTACGGTTCGTACGCGGCGCTCGATGGTGGGACGTCCCGGGAAGCGATGCAAGATCTGACCGGAGGGTTGACGGAGTTTTACCAACCGAAAAAGATGCCCGACAAGGAGGACCAGCTGTGGGACATTCTGTGCAGTGGGTTCGAGGCGGGATCCATGTTTGCGTGCAATCTGAAGGTAAGATCGGGCTGGAGTTTTGGTTAGTTGATTGGTTCATAGGTTGCCACTTTTCCAGAGCGACCCCACGGGGGAGAACGTCGCGACGAAAGATGGTCTGCTGCGAGGACATTCCTATTCCATCACCAAGCTACACGAGCTGATTGGTCTGTACAGTGATAGCGACCGCGTGCGGTTACTTCGCATACGCAACCCGTGGGGCTCGGGCGTCGAGTGGAACGGTCGCTGGAGTGACAAATCGCGCGAGTGGAAGACGATCAACGGCGCGGAACGGAAGCACCTCGCGCTTACGATCGAGAATGATGGCGAGTTTTGGATGGATCTGGGGGATTTTATGAAACACTTTGACCGAATGGAAGTGTGTCATTTGTCACCGGAAATGCATAGCGCTAACGGTGACGGAGACGGCGAAACTGGTCCCGACCCGCAGACGGAGAGTGAGTTCCAGTGGGAACTGCATTCGCTCGATGGTCAATGGATTCGTGAAACGACGGCCGGTGGCAGTGCGTCCAATCTGGACATGTTCGTCATGAACCCGCAGTACACAATCCACATCCGGGAATCGTCCCGTAGATCATCCGTGGTGATCGCGCTAATGCAAAAGTACCGCCGAGCCGACTCACTAAGCAGCCTCACGATCGGATTCATCGTTTATCGTGTCACCAGGGAAGACCTTCGGTTGAAACCGATACCAAAAGAGTTCTTTCAACAGCACGATCACGCCATCGTCGGTAGCTCGATCTTTATTAACGCCCGCGAAGTCAGCTGCCGGCTTTCGCTGGAACCGGGCCACTACCTGGTCATCCCCTCGACGTTCGATCCCGGCGAGGAGGGCGACTATTTGCTCCGAATCTTCACCGAACGCTGCAACACACTGAGTGAGAACGATGCGATCCTCTGTTTCGGTACGATTGACGATCGCATCACCGAACAGAGCCCACTGTTTGACACACCTCGCTGGGCCGTGCTGGCCGATCAGTTCTACAGTTACGCCGACAAGGGCGAGCAAATTGACCAACGGGCACTGCAGGACATCCTCCGGAAGCAATTCTTTTGCCGCCCGAGTCGGCGAACGAACGACAGCAAACCCCAAATGAGCTACTCACCATGGCGAAAGATGTGGTCCTGTTTGCTCCAACTGTGCTCCTGCTTTTGGGTACGGCCAACCCCTTCCAGAACCAACGCGCCGGTGGAACACCGGGATAGCAACAACCATGAGCGGGCTGAGCTGTTGGAGCGCATTGCAGAGTTGCTTATGAAACGCACGGTCGGTGGTGCTGGGTCGACGCTGGGTTTTGAGCACTTCCGTACGATCGCGCGTGATGTGTATCACTGGGAGATGGCCTTCCGGTTGTACGATGTCGATGGTAGCGGAACACTGGACCGACGGGAGCTGCGTCAGGCACTGCGATCGTCCGGCTTTAACGTCAACAATCGGATCCTCTGTAAGCTGCTGCGAATGGTCGTGGAGCTGAATCGTACGCACATCGAGCTGATTGACTTTGCACTGTGTGCTGCCGAATGCCGCAACACGATAGGTGAGGGACCCGTTGCGTAGCTAAGGGTTCGGCCAAATTTACTTCTTCCGAATTCGTTTCGTTTCAGATTTACTCCATCGCGAAGAAGCTTAAAAGAAGCCACTTGTTTGCATTCAAAAGCTTGTACTTTAATAAAGGTTCACATTTCGACGATTACTCTTAACAATTGCTCTCCCCTAACCGGATCCTGTGGATCCCTGATCTGTTCCCTGGTTTTGTGCATTAAACGTTAAACATCAAAAGCCCGCAGTGTGGACCCGCAGTCTTACGGCAGTACGGCATAATTCACGAATAAATGGTTTTGGCAATCCATTCCTCGAGCGTGAAGCGCGCCACGTTCTGGTTGCCCAAGTCCTTTGCGCGGAAAGCGTCTGTTTGGGAAGGAGAACAAGCGCACCGGGTTATGCGGAATCCATCACCTTTCATCCACCGCGCGAGGGCTTACCAAACATGGTGCGGATCTTGACGGCACAGGTGACAAAGTCATCGAACCAAATTTCACCTTCACGCGAACCGTACCGGTGCATTAGCATATTGATGATGTGATTGTTAAGACTGTATCCGGCCGACTGAAGGGCGGCCCGCAACTCGAACGGATTGATGCGACCGCTCTGATCCTGATCGTACTGTTTGAAGACAGCCTTCCAGCGTGAGATCTCCGTGAGCAGTTTCTGGAACTCCGCAAGGCCCAGCTTCCCGGATCCATCCTCATCCAGCATGGCGACCATGGCACGGCAAGCGTCCTTCGAGAAGCCCGCATTCGAGGGATCAGCTACAAATCAAGCGAAGGTTTAGACTCGCTCAACCTGGCACCCATTCGACCAACTTACCGCGCGTTTGTGTGGCACTTTCGCTAAGCATTAGGTCCGCTTCTATACCGGCCGCGGTTGTACCGTTTAGCGCGGGGCGATTATCGCCACCGGCCAAGTTCCGGAAGAACGTTTGTAGCATCGGCCAAACGCCACAGATATCGTTCCGGATGCTGGCTGCGTCCGTGTTGGACCCTGACGGGTCTTTCTGCGGTGGCAACGCGTACGTTTGGTACGACTGCGAGATGCCGCGGGCCGCCTTGGCAATGTCCTCCCGGAAGCATCGATCCAGCACAAGCTTCAACTCCATCCAGTCGACTTCTGCGTCTTCTCCGGCGACCTCGACAAACAGCCGCTCCATGGCCGCTCGCTGCGCATCGGTTACCGTGGGATTCTGCGGGCGAACAGAAGGAGATCGTGAGATCGAGACACAAACACGAAAGGCCTGGTGGCCGGCGACTTACGTTCGACGGTTTCGTTGGGGTCACTGCTTTAGCACCCGGTACCTTGTTTGAAGATGAAATGATATTTACAAGAAGGACAATGAAGGATCTCCAACCGGGCATGAGACTTCCCGCCACTTACCGTCGGTACGGAGTCCAGTTTGATGAGGCTGTCGTTTTCCTGCAAATTGCTGGGACACTCGGAGAACACCCGGATCATGAATTCGCCCTCCTCGTTCGGATCGAACGTCGAGGGCACGATGACGTACGTGGCGGGCGCTAGCCGAAACCGGCACGTCACCTCACGCAGGTTAATGAACGTGGACTTGGCCGCACTCAGGTGGCTAGCGAACCAGTCGCGGGGCAGTGGTTTCTGCTGCAGATCCCCCGGCTCCACCCGGTACAACGCGAACCCGATCGTCAGACAGGCGATGCCCTTGTTGCGCTTCGAGCGGCGGTTCTTCTGGATCAGCGACACGATCAGTGTGCACTGCTGCTCGTCGTCGTCCTCGTCCGGATCCTCCAGCCGGATCACGTACTGGGGATTGTGCCAGAACGTCTCCAGATAGTTACGGCACCCGCCCGCCGTACTGCCAATCACCCATTCGCCCTCGAACGACGACTGACGCCACCCGAACCGGCCCTCTCGCTGCGCGATCGGACAGTCCGGGCTGATGTGGCACATTTCGACGCGATCGAAGTACTTCACAAAGTCCGGAAACGACATCCAGAACTCGCCGTCCACTTCGAACGTGAGACCGATCGCGTGCTTCGTCTCCTCCTTGATGAAGCCCCACTCGGCGCTCTTGTCCGACCACGCACCGTTCCACTCGTTCTCGTTGCCCCACGGATTGCGCAGACGCAGCAGCTGGATCTTGCCCTTCACCCGGGGCGTCTCAATGTCCACCGCCTGCGCCTTGGTGATCGAGTAAGCGTGACCCTTCACCAGCCCCTGCGGCGTCTCCTGTTCCATCTCCCCGGCACCGGCCTCGATGCTGCAGGCAAACATGGCCAGGTTGGCGCACCCTTTCTCGATCCGTTCGAACAGATCCTTCGGAGCACCCTTCATCTCGTAGCCCTCGGTAAGGCCACCGGTAAAATCCTCCATCGCTTCGCTGGCCGTTCCTCCGCTGAGTGCTTCGTACGATCCGAACAGCTTGGCGTACGCCTTCTCTAGCAGTGCGCTCCAGAACTCGTTCTTCGCCGACGATTTGATGTACGCCAGCTGACCGTGGAGCGTCGGAAGCCGATCGTCCACCACCACGTCGTACCAGTGGCCGAAGCGCCAGAAGCGAAAGTGGAAGATTCCGGCGTAACGTGCGTTCCCGTCCAGCCCATCGTTATCGTCCGGGACGACACGATGGAACAGGACCGGGTGCACGGTCAGATTGGCGGCCGCCGCCAGCAGCCAGCAGTCACCGAGCAGGCCCTGCTGGATGTCGAACCGCGAGAAGCCATCGGACGAGAAGACAGCACCCGGGTTTAGTTCCCGCGGGCGCATCCACTTGAACTGGCTCGAACGGCTGGTCAGGTGCGCCACGTTGAGGGACGAATCATCGGCCGGGAATTCGGGATCCTCGAAGAGGGTGCCACGGCGAAGGCACTCGTCGCGCAGTTTGTAGAAATCCTGAACGCTCGCCGGTCGGAGCGGATCCGGTTTGGGAGTAGCTTTCTAAATAAGGGAACCCAAGAGCATTGTTGAGGAGTTGACCACACAAAGCGGGGCCACTTTTAGTGGCCATTAGGACCAAAGCGAGATGTGGTGGCCATGGGACATTAAAACTCCTCCGGACAAGTTACTGTGAACCTATTGATCTAGCGTTTCGTAGTAGCGTCGTGAGGATCGTTGATCCCACTGTTGGCAATAACATATCCAATAAGAGAAATTCAAGGTCCGATTCCGCAAGGATCGATTAGAAGCGGTATGTTGCTTGAAAATAGAACCATACTCTTGGTATCAACGGGGACACAGCATGCAAGAGAGCACACAAAGGTAATATCGATCGTCGGTGTCAACGATTTAATGATGGGGCACACTAACTCGCACCGCTCATTATCGGATTCGTTGCGCAACCTGTTGCGCTTCCATATGGCCTTGATTGGCACACACTCATTCGCTCAGGCGATGGATGCATCGGAGCGCTTGGTAGTGTTCCGGGCACCATTAGACACACGCATCTCTTGTCCGCACGAAGCCGCGTGAACCGCGCACCATGATGTTAATCGGAGTTTAGGGGGTCTGTGGCGTGAAAAGTCACCAGACAGTGGCGGTTCTTTGTGAACACGAAATGACAATTCTTTGTTACTTTGTGTTGTCGCCTGTTGCGAGACGTGAGTCAACCCGATCCCCCCATGGGGACCGCCATAAACCGGCCCGGCCCGGTCCGCTTCCGGCATACGAGGGTTTTTCATAATTAAATTCGCCACGCGGTCTGGGGAATTTTCCGGACTTTCCGGAGCGCGTGGTCGATTGGATTGAATTAGATCGTCGCACCCAATCATTAGTAGGACTGATATGGAAATATTATTGTTGATGTCGTTCAAATTAGTCGAACCACCGGCGGCAAGGGACCGTTCTCGGTCAAATAGCTAATCATGTTTACTATTCGGGAACGCAGCTTGCAGGCGAAATTATATGGGCAAACAGCGAACCAGCGAACTGATAAGAGAACCCACCACCGAAACCGCGGCCAGCTTCACCACCGCTATCTTGTGCGCCAGAGAACGGTTCTAAAAGGACAAACCGAGCGCGATTAGAGCACGACAAGCGCCACGAGAAATCAGAAGGAGCTCGCAAAAAACCTCAAAATAAACCGGTTCACCGGCGGACGCGAAAACTACATAAAGCGGCAATCAAGAAGGGAAGCAACAACCTTCACGGCGACGCGGCGTTCTATCAGTCGCGGATCGTGTTCTTGTTCTTGGCACCTCCGCCACGGTCACGGTTACCGCACTTCGAAGGTCGCCGTGCGCGCGCTGTTCTGTTTCCATCTAGGCCTAGGCCACCTCCGTCCCCCCACAATAAAAGCGGGCATAATGCTCACACGGCCATTCAACGGAACCGTCTTCCGACTTGAACTACACAACCACCCCCCAAAACAAACAGACTGTAGTTGCGCGCACTTGACACTGTCTAAATTTAAACCACAGCTCTCCACAGCTCCGGGCCAAAGGATGGATACGCGCTCATAGATCCTTGGTGATCCTCTCCTGTCTCACACTTACGCCATGCCGATCGAACTCCACCGGCAGGAATCGGGTCCGCGACTGGTGGAGCGTCGTTTTGCCGGTGACGGTCACCAGTCCGATTCCTTGCCCCTTGTTGGGCTCCACCACCGGTCGCGTGATGCGCGTTGGCGCCGGCATTTGTCAGTCGTCGGAGACACACTCTACTTCCACTGGTCCACTCGAGCTACTACTAACGGGGGGATCCGTGCGAACTTCCCCGTCGAACAGCGAACCGTTCAGGACGCTGGACGCAATCGAACTGAATGCGCGCCGAGCGCCGTAAGATCGCGCGGGTTTTTTCGCATCCTTCGCATCCGAAACAGTGTACCGAGAGGGCACCGTGACCGAGCGTCTCTTCGTGGCGGCCACGATTCTCAGACAACGGCCGAACCATGGTGGCAGCCAAGCATAAAAAACCGCGTCGCGCGCCACATCTGTTTAATGATAAGGCAAAACGGCAGCACGGCCCTCGGATGTGCGTGGATTCGTGGATTTGTGTCCGGGTTACGTTTTCGTATTGGCGCCCCCCTTTGGCGGTCCCCGATTCATTTGAATTCGGCGCATCCATTAGTATCGTAAAGATATTCGGAAGGTCACGATAGGTTGTTGACGTGTAGAGCATAGAAGCGGTACTAGAAAGATTATTTTTTTTTGTTATTATCGAATTAGCTTTCTTTAGATATGATAAAAATTCCTAAAAAGTTGACACTTTTTATTTTAAAAAAATTCAAGTTTCAAACTCAAATCACCTCGTCTACGCAACTCAACTCAATGTGTACTCTGATCATACCTTGAAATCATCGTAACCGCACTGGACGAAAGTTTTAAGCCTTAAACCAACTATTTATTGACCGACCCAATGCCCAGAATCGGATGAGCAGATGAGCGTCGCATGCAATCGATACGGACCGGATACCGGACAAGACTTTAAGAGGGACGAGAGCGGTGCCTTACAGGGCCGGTGCTTCTCCAGAGACCATCCCCCAGTCAGGACGGCATTTACGATGCACACCGCGTTAAGCATTAAAGTCATCTTCAAGGACAAAGGAGACCCAAAAAACATCCCAACCTTAATTAAAGACACTCCCGTTGGTGCTGGACGTGGTTGGGCCTGTGTTGAAGAGCAGAAAGAGGTTGAGTCATTGCCTCAAAAACTCTACTATTCTATCAACCGTGCCGACCTACTACACTTTAAGACAAACGGAGTATAGGCATAGGAATGTCACACGGCACCCAACGGCGAGACAAGCTGCCAGCGACGTCGTGCGACTGTCATAAATTAGAAACGGCGCGCGCGATACGCCTTTCTCTGCCCGGGTTTTTCTCGAGGTCATTCCGTTTTTCTCGTTTCGACGGGGAAAAGAGTCAAGTTCACGGAGGCGCGCTACTGTGTCTGTGGCGTGCGGTAGCCACACTTTTGGCGCCCGGCTGAATGAGTGTCTCCGTTTCGAAGTTCATAATGGGTCTGAGGGTCGCCGTACTGTCGAGCGCCGCACTGGTGTCTGGCACTGGGCACGAAATTGGCAATTCGATTCCGTGCAGCGCCAATCTTTGAAGTTTCTCCCAATAACGGCACGGCCCGTTCGGTAGAGAAAAGATTGTTTTCTTAGGTTTTACACAAACAGACGCGTTAACAAACATCTGGCACCGGAAAAGTGTGCGATCGGAGTCGCGGTCGTAAATTTGAACCCATCACTAACCGACCCCAACGGGGGGGTGTACCGTACCACGTGTACTATATTTAAAATACCGTCACCAGAAACACATTAAAACATGCTGGTTTGTTTCGGTCCCTGTCAATGTTGAACACATGTTCAGCTCAGCAGTACGTCCGCTACACAAAGAACCAAAGGGAAGAAATCGTTTTCTGCACTTTCTGCCGCCTGTGACGGTGCAACCTTGCCGAGGGAAATATCCTCCCTTTCGACCTTAGCCAACGGCTACCAGTCATAATGAAAATATTTACATCGAATAGGTAAACGAAAAGAATTCATCATCGGACCCATCGTAACGGTGCCATGGACGGTTTTTCGGAATATTGACAAAATAAACGGTAGCTACCGTATAAATACAATTTTATTATATCGTTTAAAATATCGATCTTCGATGATACGTTTAACACTTAAATAAAAGGCCCCGCTAGTGCGCCTTCAAAGACTTTAATGGATCGAAAATCGAATTATTACGCCGTAAATGGCTGAGGTGCGCGTGATCCAACGATTTGTTGTTTGTTAAAATATATCAATAAATAAAGAAGCCGCCAAAAATTTAGAAAAGTTCCTCAAATAATGTTTCTGTTTCTCGGCCAATCGAGGGGGGCAGCAAAGCCTCGGGATGTAGCTTGTTCCGTTTCGTAACTGGCACTAAGGAGTGGAATCTTTGATTCCGGCAAACAGAGGTGGATGTAAATTATGGTTAAGTAAATGGTTAACACCAATAGAGAACAATGGGGTGCCCCTTTGTCGCCCCTGAACTAATTACTAGTCAACACATGCGCGTGTATGTGTGATGGTGGGTATCCTTATAGCGATCGCATTACACAACACAATAATGAATGATCGATTATTTCGAGCGATTTCGAGAGGAGAGTGGAAAGCTTTTAATGTATAGAACGAAATGCGAGAGGAGTCCGGCCCGGACACTTGCGGCCGTCTAAGAATACAGTGTTTTCTCGACCCAATCGTCCATGGTGAACGTGGCCTGATTGGACCCATCGGTGTCTCGTTCGCGGAAGATTTCTGTTCAGTAAAGAAAGAACCAGCCGCAGGCAGAATACGCCAGAGTAAATATTGGATTGGTTGGCAATTGTAAAACTGTCCCCACTTACCGATCATGGTTTTAATCTTGACGGCACACATAATGAAGTCATCGAACGGGATCGTGCCACTGCGCGAACCGTACCGATGGACCAGCGCGTTCAGGATGCGATTGTTCAGATGGTAGCCGGCCGAGTTGAGTGCGTCGCGCAACTGGAACGCGCTCAGCCGCCCGGAACCTTGCGTATCGTACAGCTTGAAGACGGCCTTCCACTTGGCAATGTCGGTCAGCAGCTGCTGGAACTCGTCGAAACCGAGCTTACCCGTGTGGTCCACGTCCAACATGGCCACCATCGCACGGCAAACGTCTTTCGAGAAGCCTTCGGCCGAAATGTTATCTAAACGGGAAGAGAAAGCAAGGCAAGCGATTAGAAATGGCCATTACGCGACCGACGGAGGGACAGTGTACTAATGTGGAGGATAGGCAGACACTAGAGGGATCTTTCTAACGAAGAATCTTGAAGCACTCTCGGCGTTCCACTACACGATGCACGACCCAAAGACCTGTGAAAAGCTGCAAAGAAACTGATTAGGTGGAGCTGGGTTGCACATTACAACGAAAAAAAGGGAAACAACTCGAACTCTAGCCATTTATCCGGGAAACTAATAATGCCAATGGTTTGCAGTAACTCTACACAGAAATAGCTACTCAAAACCCGATAAAACCGATCGGTGTGGAAATGGAGGAAGCATCTGCAGGGTATAGGGCAATGAGTCGAAACGATTTTAACTGGCCGTGGTCTCTACAACGGGGTGCCAGGAACAACATTCAACTCAACCTCTACGCCATACCTGTCGTGTAAGAGCAGCGGCGTCAACGCAAACGGATGCTGTAAAATACCGCTGCGATGATCGTGTTTCATGTAAACGTAAAAGAATGTGTAAATGGACGAAATTATGCTTCGAATGCGTGTGTGCGTTGAGGGGCGATCGTTTTATGTCTTATGTTTAGTCAAAAAGTATATTTATGTTGTTTTTTAAGTGTTGCTTTAGTATTTGAAAGCTGCCTCAAACCCCCTGGTGTCGTTATTCAACATTAAAAACACATTTTTGGGCTTTGGACATTAGTGGTGATTGTGAATTATTTCATTACTTCGCCCTTATTCTTCTTCCCAAACAATAATAAGCTAACACGGAAACATTACAAAAAGCGTAGGTTCCACTCAGCAATCGCCACACAAAACGGACAAAAGCAAGTGCTCCGATCGCAAGAAAAAAAGCTTCCCCAACTGGGCCAGGACCAGGGCAGTGCCCCGACGTTGAACCGAAGGACACTTTATGAAGGAGCGTTACAAATACAAATGCGTTTACTCTCACCGTGCTGCGGCTGTGTCGGTACGATTTGGCTCTCCAAATTGGCCGGACGGTTGCCGTTGGTGTCCTCGCCGCCGCCGCCAAGCACTCCTTTGCAGCACATGTTCATCAGCATACCCAGCAGATCCTCGAGGCCACCCGGCGGGCCACCAGGACCACCCGGACCGTCCGCGTTCTGCGTCGATGCGTACGTCTGGCGGTTTAGTCCGTTCAGTGAAGACGTTTTCGGTAGATCTAAAAGCCCGACGAATGCAAGGCGGCGCAGTATACCGGGTGTCGTCGACGATAAGGTGGACATTTGGTAACGTATCAGGTTTGGTCATCGTGTTCCAACGTACAACAGGCACCCTCCCCCATTGAGTATTGTCGTGAACGGGGAAGTGAGGATGAGTTATGCGGTATATATATGATCGACATGATCATGATCGGACAGCACAGCGGGACGTTACGTTAATTTAAATGATACATCGATCAGAGAGAGAGAGAGAAAGAGAGTGTGTGTATGTTAATGGGAATTTGTGTCAAAACAGGGATCACATTCTGGGATCGTATTGATTTACATGAAGGTGACTAAACGGGAAATTACGAGGCCACAACATATTAGAAGACTAACTCTATAGAGAAAGAAACATTCCCAAACGTCTGTACAAAGTACTTAGTACACACTATGGTGAGTTGAACTAGGGCGAGTGTATGCGATCGTTAGATGATCGAACTTTCCATTCGATCAACAGATCATGCGCTTAACTTAATACACAAAGACGTAAAACAACAGATTTGGTCTTCCATTTCAGCCAATTTTGCACATCATTGTTTGCTTCACGAATGGCGATCGCCCTAAGAACGCTATCTCGCTTCATGCAAGAAGGGAAAAGTACCTTCCATCAAAGACGTCCTCGCGCGATCACCGCCGATCTTTTACAGCCTGAAAGTGTTACACCATTACACTACGGGGACTGGAGTTATACTAAAGCGGTAGTGACAAACGTAACCCATCGGTGCCATGGCCCAATCCGGAGGACACACTTACCGTCGCGGAAGGAGTGATCGAGAATGCGTTTCAGCTCGACCCAATCGACCTCACCGTCCTCGCCGGCCACATCCAGGAACAGACGTTCCATGGCTTGTCGCTGCGGGGACGGTTGGTGAAAGCCGGGGTCGTCCGGTGCAATCTGTAAAGGTACCCAAAAAGCAAAAATTAATTTCCTTCCTTTTCGCTGGTCTCCGAGGGCGTCCCTTCCAAACGCAACACTTACCCGATCATCGAGGTCGCCGACACCGACATGCTCATCGTTCTCCATCATACCGTTGGCCGTTTCGGAGAACACACGGATGATGAATTCGCCTTCCTCGTTCGGCTCGAAGGTGGACGGAACGATGACGTACGAGCCGGGCGGAAGCTTGAACCGGCAGCTAACTTCACGCAGATTGATAAAGGCCGGCGAGCGGGCGGCCGAGGCGTTGTACTTGAAAAAGTTCATCTTCAGCGGTTTCTGCGCCAGATCGCGGTCCGTTACGCGGTACACCGCGAAACCGATCGTCAGGCACTCGACGCCCATGTTTCGGCGCGATCGACGATTCTTTTGCAGCAGCGCAATGATCACGGTACAGTTACCCTCCGCATCGTCCTCGTCCGGGTCGTCCAGTCGCATCACGTACTGCGGATTGTGCCAGAAGGTATCGAGGTAGTTGCGGCACCCGCCCGCCGTACTGCCCATGGCCCATTCGCCCTCGAACATGGACATTTCCCAGCGTATCTTGCCACGGTTCAGCTGATCGTCGCTCAGCGAATCCGGACTCAAGTTGCAGATCTCCATTCGGTCGAAGTAGCGCGTAAAATCGCGGTACGACATCCAAAACTCGCCATCGTGATCAAAGTTTAGGCCCAGCTCCTCCTTCTGCGCGTCCGGGATGTAGCGCCACTCGGCGGACTTGTCACTCCACGGACCGTTCCACTCGGCCTCGTTACCCCACGGGTTGCGCAGCCGGATCAGTGGAATCCTTCCCGAGCGGCCCGGCGTCTCAATGTCCACGAGCTGAATCTTCGTGATGGAGTACGCGTGGCCTCGAATCAGACCCTCGGGTGTCTCCGCTTCCAGCACGTGCGGATCCGCCTCGATGCTGCAGCCAAACATCGAGTTACGCCTGAAGCCCTTCTCGATGATCTCGAACAAGTTCGGTGGCGTTTGGTCCTTCAGATCGTACATTTCCGCCACACCGCCGGTGAAATCTTCCATCGCTTCGCACGTCGTGCCACCGCGCAGGGACTCGTACGAACCGTGCAGCTTGGCGTACGCCTTCTCCAGCAGAGCGCTCCAGAACTCGTTTTGCTCCGACGAGCGCATGTAGATGAGCTGGCCACGGTACGTCGGCAGACGGTCGTCGATCACCACGTCCACCCACTTGCCGTACTGCCAGAAGCGGAAATGGAACACACCGGCATACTCGTCCTCGAAGCTGTTGTCCTCCGGCACGACGCGCAGGAACATCTTCTGATCCTGCGTCAGGTTGGCGCACGCGGCCAGCAGCCAGCAGTCGCCCAGCTCACCCTGCTGCACATCGAACCGCGAGAAGCCTTCGACGAAGAACTCGGGATTCTCGCAAATCTCGTGCGGACGCAGCCACTCGTAGTTCCGATCGGGTCGCTTCGAGTACAGCAGCGAGGAAGCGGTCGCCGGGAACTCGGGATCCTCGAACAGGGACCCGCTCTCGAGGCACTCGTGGCGAATCTGGTAAAAGTCCTGCACATCGGCACTGGATCGCGAGCCCACTGCACGTTCCCCAAGCTGTGGAATTGAAATAAGTTAAATTAATTGACCGAAGAACAGAGAAATTGACATTTTACGGATCGGAATCGGATAAAATCGACATTTTAAGCACCCGATCGGTGGAACGGCGAGGTGTTTGAGGCAATCGACGGCAGTGCACCGGACAATGGCCACGATGGGGCCGATGTCTCCGACAGTAGTGATGATGATGGTGAGTTCCGAGACGATGCAGCGCGTGGTTCGAAGACCGCAGCGGCACACCGGATACGGTGCGTCGCATTGTCCTGATTCTGGCAAACTGCCCACTATGGTAAGCAAACTTTTGTTGGGAAAGGCAACGACAGTACACCGGAATCCTTTCTTGGCTGAAGGCGAGACCCTTTTAGTGGCCCGCTGGGAGAGCTCCCGTGGCGCTACGAGAGCACTACAAACGTCACGCTGTTCCGGAAGCAACCCAAAATGCGATAAAAGCAATGGAACCTTGTGCATAGTTCCTCTCGTAAGGCGAACACGTTTCTTGTTCGAACATGGCCCTTTGGACTCACCTCATCGAACCAAACCTCTTTAAATCGATTGCGCCGGCGACGGCCTCGTAACCCGAGCCGGGGCAGCGCTTTCGACACATTGATAATGCGACTCTCGTCCCGGGACGATTTGGATCTTTTACGGTCCTTTGCCCTTTTGGCACCCGCTTCCGCCGGCATATCAAGACCCGTGTCCGGTGGGGGCACAACGGCACATTCCTGACGACTCACAAACCCTATTCGGCACCACTTTTGCTCCCCCGGATGGCTCATCTTTGGGGCACCACTGTTTTGTGAATCCGTTTTTAATTTCTCTCAGCCGATCCGTAAGGCGATAATTTATCGGCAGCCAGGAAGGAACTGAGGTCCCGATAGGGCCAAAGTTTGCCGCGAACCTCCGCGAAGAGGTGCGCGCAGAGAAACGGGGTCGCGTGATGGGTGCGCGCCAGCAAGCGGATGGGCTTTTAATCGTGTGTAACAATCGATGGCTGCCGCGAAGTCTTGGCTGCACTTCTTTTTGCATGACTTCTGGTGCACGGCGGACATGTCGGGGGCCGCCCCCTATCGGAAGTTTGCACCTCATTAATTACACTACCGATCGGGTTCGCAGGAACGGGGTCCTTAATTGATGCCTTTAATTAGCGAACGGGGAAATAATTCAAATAATAATTTGATTATCCTTATTAATGCCACATAATTGCAAACAAGGCATGAAGGCAATGGGTTAACAAATTATTGTTGTAAACATTATCGCCTTTGCTGTTAGCATTGCACGGGACTGTAATAGGTTTATTGCTATTTATGGGTCCTCCCTTCGGTTCCCTGTGGTCCCCCCGGCCGTTCGTACGCGGCCAGTGCAACTCAACTCATGCACCACAAACTTCTATTTTCTTCCGAAGGTTGTTCGTAACCGGGTTGCGACGGGTTACGCCAGCTGGTTGTTTGCAAACGTGCCCCACGCTCACTCGGAACCGAGGAACTTCGAATGCAGTAGAAAGGAATGCGTTTGAAGCAATGGTGGAATGTTGTGCCATGTTTGAATCGATCGTTTTGCAAAACATTGCTTCGCGGGGCGAGAGAAGTTACTAATTTGTGATAAATCGTCAGTCAACAATGCCAATCTACTCAATCACGGCGCAAGCAGCCCGACAACACAGTTCAGTCGGCCGGTCTCTCACCACTACTTGCAGCGTTCCGTGTTTATCATCAAGCGCCGTTTTGCGTGCGCGTGTCAGATCGTCGGATCGTGGACTTTTATGCGCCAATGAACCTGGCATTGAGAGACAACCAGAGTCCGATTCATGAGCGATCAACCTTGAACGGGAGTCACGCGGGGGATTATGCGTCCGCTTCGGTTGGATTCAATTTGTTCAGGCCATTGGGGGTCGCTACGGTCAGTCCCACTTACCACTTTCATGTTCTTAATGCTCGGCAGGAAGCGCTTGGTGTCGGATTCCTTTTTGACGAACATCTCGTTGATGACGCTTCCGATGTACTCCGTGGCGGCGCTGGTTATCGCTTGGCCGGCCGCATCGAACAACTGCCTACCAGCCCCACCGAGGAGGCCCTGAGTGAGTGAGAATTGAGTTAAATCGTGCCGCCCTTGTTTACTTTTTTTTGGGAACCACTTCGCTTTTTATACCTTTAACTCATCCATGGTCACAACCGGTTCTACTGAGGCGACGAGAGAACACTACACCACTCAGCTGTGGGCGACTCGCGATGCCGATATGCGCTGCTGGGAACGTTAATCAAAGGTTACTACGATACTCCCATTGCTTCGTGACGAGTGTGTGGAATGCATTTCAACTGACGTAGTGGAATGACAACAGGCGAAGCACCGAAGCCTACTTGGCAACACGCACGTGATTACACTCCGTCGGCTTATCATCGATCGCGTGCGGTTTCGGGCCACTTACGGCCGCCGTCTTCTCAAACAACCAACCTCTTGAAGTCTCAATCAACGCTCAAGTTGTCAAGTGTCGTGAGAGACCTTGTCGAGCCAATATTTATCTTATCAAACCCTCATATCAAATTAATCAAGTCAATAGCCATGTTGACCGTAATGTTTGATGTAATATCTATTGTTGATAAAATTGTAACATCCGAATTGCCCGGTATTTATGCTGATTACAAGCCATGATCGCGATTAGGTATGAGTAATCTCGCTCAGAAAGATAGTAATTATAGCTCATGACACCGCGTTCGCTTGAGTCATGCTTGGTAGTCCTCGCGTGAGAAAAAGGCGTGTAACTCCAGCAATTCCTGTGATTCACACAGAGAAAGAGAAATTAAAAATCGATCCGTAGGTGCGTAACTGCCCTACCCAACTTGTGGCGCCAAGTGTACGCCGAAAGAGACGAATTTTGACCTTCAACCCTGCCAAACATAATCCCCCCTCCCGGAATGACCCATTTCCGTAGTTGCCGAAAACCATTAACCGCGTAGAGCGTGTGCGTATCTAAGATTTTCGGCCACAGGCACAACCGACGGTCACACCAATACAACAGCGGTACAGATTCGTTTGTGCCGCCGCGGGAAGTTGGACCCCACTTCGTGACAACATTGGCGGAGATGTGTCTCCCTCGCTAAGATCGGGGTGACTATAAATAAATTCCACTCTTGAAAAATTCTAAAACGCACGCACTTCGGCCAGAGAAGTGTCCCTGAAACAACAAACGGGGCAAGAATCAGACCGGAGGGCTTCGACTATCCCGTATGTTAGATCATTGGCTCGATATAGCGTCCCGGAAGATAAACATTACATTACGCCAAACTGTTACAACCGTGTCCATCACGACGATGGGTTGTTGTGACAGTGATTTGTTTACATCAAACGCTTTCACCCGGTATGATAGTGTGTTGGTGAAAGCACACGCATATGTTTCGAGGAACGGATGGGAGTGTAGCGATTTATGACAACTCGCTGAAACCGTGCCAAATCGTCCGACCGCAACTATGCGGACCAACCAACCCGATGATGACATCATGTTTCGCAGGTGGGGGTATGTGCCTCGGGATAAGCCAGCAAATAACCCATAATTCAAGAGAACGTCATCACCGCAAGCACAGATAACCCGGTGCGGAAGGGATCCCGAACCGAGCGGCAGAATTCACCATTTAGAGCATTCACACACACGACACGTTACAGCAGCCTCGCTTTTACCTCAAATTCACCTCAAAGTACATAAAATTCACACACCGCACAGCGCAGAGAAAGAATCACTTCGAAGACGAACGATGAGTAAATCCGTTCTAGAGTGAAACCAACGACGACAACGGAGTGGAACTGTCAAACTGCTTGTTTTGGTCGCAACGCAAGGGTTGCTGAGGTAGGTTACGGTTGCGGCCGGGGAGTGGAGTGAGTGCAAGAGGCGCTCGCGACAGCAGAGCTGTGAGTGCCTGGGACACGTTCGCAAAGTACCACGTACCAAAACAAGCACATACTTCGAGACTTTAAATATTGCCGCCGAGGACACAATAACGTGCAAGTAAATCGGTAAAAGGCCAACAGAACGGTGTGAAACTCTTGAAGGAGGAGTGTTGACAATCATCAGCCACTTCTATTAATAGGCAATTCAACTGCAGAGCAATAACTTCATGGAAACACATTTATTTCATGTACCATTCGAAACACGGTTCTCGGTAGTGGGCCGTAAAATTTGCAAGACTCTCCGTAACGCTATAAATAGTTCAAGAAAGATCGTACTGTTTTCACTGGATGAAACCGCGCTGCTTGTTGGAGTCTCTTCGGCGGAACCACATGTCTGGTTTATATCCGTCCTTTTGCAGTTTTGCCAGGTGAACAGCGAGACTGTGACCTTCTTCAACCGCCATTTCTGGCAACCGGCAGAGACAACAAAGAGACACCATTCTTGACCCCAAAAATATGGGCTTACTTCTTTGCCCTTGTAAATCATTTGAGACTTTATCCGATTCCGATACAGAAAGTACGTTACACTGGTGCTTACCGGTGAGAACATTCCTTCCGAAATCGGCACAGCGATGGCCTGGAACGGGATCTCCGGGCAGGTCGGGGCCGGTTCTTGACCGCCCGAGGACACCCGGTCGTCTTGCAGCAGCGACTGTGGCACGGCTGGCGGCAAATTTGGCATTCCAAAACTGGACGGTTCCGGCCCGCTTCCGAAGGCCGCAAAACCCATCGTGGGATATGGAAGGTTTGCCGGTGGCGGATATCCGGCGCCGTCAGCGGACGATGGTAGCGGTGGCATTACGCCGGGCGAGAATCCGTACGAAAGTGACTGACCCGAGATGTTGGAGCCCGAGTCTCGGCTGAGGGTCGAGTAGCCCGACGATGAACCCGGGGACGGAACCGTCGGCCACTGTGAGGCGGGTGGTGACTGTGCGAACGCGGCGGGATTAATCCAACCCATCCCGTTTGCGTTCCAATTTTTCGGGTAGTAATAATTCTGATTGTAGTAAGCCATCGTGCGTGAGAGTTCGAGTAAAGTTTCCTTTTATGGGGCACGCGTACGACCGGACGATCAAGGTTGTCGCGCGTTCCGGCAACCTTCGCGTGGCGCGCGACCGAAGCACTACGAAAAATGTCAAACCGCGACGATAAACAACTTCGATACGAAGGCTCTCGAGATGCGAGACCGTGTGAGAGCGCACAAACCAATCGACACCTGGTTATTTGTCCACGAATCACCAATTTGCTAGAGGAAGATTGGTGCTTAACTTTCTCCCGTTTATCTCCGAAGCCCGGTATCAAGTACTTGCGCAATACTTTGTTTATGTTTTTCTTCTTGCTAATGTGTCGCCTCCCGCTTAGATGAATCACATTGGGGCGGGTACGTTAAGTGTGTTGGCAACTTTAGATTTGGCACTTTGCGTGACCGCGCGAAACCCGGACGAACGTTCGCGACCACTAAATATTGCAATTCGCGACGATACTGAGCACTCTCCGCGGTTCGCGTTGTTAAGTATATCTTCGCGTTGCAAACACTGTGGAGCCCGCTCGCAGAGTACACCGGTGAGTGCGGTTCGCTATGTGAGAGCCGTTCGAAAAACCCCGAACGAACGAAAATGGTCACGCCAAGGTTGTTAGTCACAAACTCGATCGGTGGCGGCGTTAGAGAAGCACGTGTGTGGTGGGGATGGGTTTTCTTCGTGTATGCAAATTTTATGTTGTCTTCCCCCCGCCCACTGACGCGTATTTACCGTTATCGCCCACGCTTAGAAAAACACGCAGATTCCACTCCGTCACTGGGCGTTTCGTTTGGAAACGGGTTTAGAAGCGCACGTGGCTTAGTCACACACTTCCGCGGGATACTCCCAAATTTCGCGTGACCGTGACCGAGCGACATTTACATTCAAACAACCAATTTTTCCACAGCACGACGGATGACCGATTTGAAGTACACTTGAACAAGCAAGGCAGAACATGTGTCCGAAGCTTGTTTTTGGTCGGCCACAATTGTTAACGGTCAATCAAGGGAGACTTAAAACCGAATTAGAAACACCAAAACATACTGTTTTATCATTATTTATTATTGGTATGGTTCAGTTATGCTGTAATGCTGGATGGGATTTCATGATTACGTGACATTCGTTTCTCCACTCGAACCTTTTCCCTTCCTTTACGGACCTTCC
Organism: Anopheles cruzii; assembly: GCF_943734635.1. Taxonomy (NCBI): domain Eukaryota; kingdom Metazoa; phylum Arthropoda; class Insecta; order Diptera; family Culicidae; genus Anopheles; species Anopheles cruzii. Next base: position 11,455,179 of record NC_069144.1, on the reverse strand, counting down.
CATTACTGTGTGTAGCGGACTTAGCCCTTTTATGGAGCTTGTTCTCCTGGGGACTTGTTTTTCATTTCATTTGCACTTTTTTGTACATAAATATCAATAAATAGATAATATTTATCCTTTTTTCCTGTGGTTCGGCCCGGACTCCTTCATTCAACACTTCCAACACTAGGACAGTGATGGGTTCATTTGGGGGGTTTAATACTCTGGTTGGCCACCGATCACCGGAGCCCGAGGAAGGATTGTGGCCTCCTGGTCTCGTCGAACACGTGCGGAACTCGCGGAAGAAAGCTCTGAATCGAAGCCACCGGCCACCGTTGTTGCCCTGCTTCCGTTTTTATGTACACCAACACAGACACACAGATACACAGTAATTAAAGCATGGTTGACTTCCACTTGGATCTTAGGTTTTATTTTATTCCTTTTTTCGGTTTTTTTATTTGTAACATTTTCTATTCCCCGGCGGCCACACGAATTGCTGGCGCTGGGTTTGTTTGTTTTGTTTCACTTGTTCTGTCCTGTTCTGTTTGTTCTGTTTGCTGTGGTTTGTTTACACGAAAGGTTAATTTGATAATTTCTTACATTTAAATAGCCCGCTCGCTTTGCGTCGCTCCTCGTCGTCAATTCTCTGGTGCCGCCGCCGGATGGCGCGGATCTATCGTTTAGGATACCTTGTTTGTGTTCTCTGTGGTTGTTTTGTGTTTAGTTTAATGTGCCGCATTTACTGTCAACGATTTCAATACCAGAATTTTGGGTGCCCCCCATTTTTCCGTTTTTGAGTCTAAAAACGCCTCGCCTTGCCGGTTGGCTTTCACCTTTTATCGCCCCCCTTTTGGTTGTTCTTATGTGTGTAAAAAATATAAATATAGGTATGCTTTCATGTGTATATATATATTTGTTTTCTTATATTCTTACGCAGCACGCACCACGTGTGGTAATTTTTAATGTGTGTGTGTGTGTGTGTATTTCTTTACTCGTATTCGCATCCCTGTACCGGGAGTTTACTAATCCCTTCGTGAATCTCCCCCACCAGAGACTCCGTTCCGTTTTTCTTCGGTTTTTTTTTGTTTAATAATTATCAAAACATCACCACACACACACCCACTGACGCATGCATGCTCTCTGTAACTCATTCTTGTCTTCGCCCGGTCCCGGTGGCCCCGATTTGCCTTTAGAAGGTAACCCGGGGCGGGGGACCCGGAGAAACCGGAAAATCCGGTGTTCTTCTTCGATCGAATTTTATTTATACACACCAACCAACCGAAGTGAGAGAGATTTAGAACCGGCACTACTTCCTGGCCGCCTGGCCACACTTCTCAGGGCACAGGGCTACAAAGGGCCTGTGGCTGCTGCTGTTTCTGTGTGTATATAAGGGGGTATATATATATATATGTAGTATATTCATTTATGTATATGGCTTTATTTATAATGTGTACGTGTGTATATAACGCTGCTCAGTAGCTAGCTATCTCGAGTTCCCCCCGGGGGGGCTAACGGGGCTGTGGTTGGTAATACGAAAAAGCGTCCATTTCTAAAGCATTTTCAAAGACATCCAGTACGTTCCGTGGAGGTCACACCACGTGGCTCGACGGGTAAATATTAGTGGGGTCCTGGGGGTGTTCCTCCCAGTGCCACGCAGCTGCCGCGAAACGGGATACAAATCGGGTTTCACGGGGACACGCGGTAGTTGTAGTACTCTGGTGTCACACATCCACTGTAGCTGGGTTACTACGCCATAACACTAAACATACACATACACATACATACACTCACACAGATCCTGTGGCTGTGGGCTCAGGGCCCTCCGATTAGTATTAGTAGTAGTATTCATAGCAGTAGTAGTATTAGTAGTAGTAGTAATAATGGTTTAAGTGGTTTGTCTCTCTTTCTCTCTCTCTCTCATTCCGTTTTTTGCCGGACGCTGGCCAGCTTTAGAAAAGAGCTTCTACACACTCACCCACATACACCCTCTTCATAGCAGGCGCCTACGGCCTCAACTGAGCCCGCACTGAGAAGGACGCACACAGCACGGCGCGGCTCGAGGAGCCTCCGCGGCGGCGGCGGCAGCCACCGCCGCCCCGGGTCGCCGAGGTGTGCTTTACAAACTGATTATCCTGTACAATTCTATCAAAATCAATGCTCAATGGTCACACACAATGTGCGTTTAGTGTACAAAGGGTTTTTATGTTTTGTTTCGTTTCTTGTTTTGTTTCTTTTATCGCTTCTTTCGTTTTTTGGCATCAGAGAATTCATCTTACGCGGGCTGCTAGGGTCCCCGGGGGGTTGCGCCCTGCGATAGCGGTAATAAATGTGCCAACAGCTGTGTGTGTGTACCCTAGAAACATATTCAACCACTAGCTGGCGGATGAGTTTTGAACTCGCAGAATAACATCTGGCACACAAGCACGGCACACGGACACACTGCGCGGTCCGGATTTGCTCCCTGTAGGTCCTTTGACCACAACATACACACACACATCGTCGTCGTCGGGGGCATTCAATTGAATTTCAACATTGCTTAAATACTAAATCGCTTACTTCACCGACATTCGCCTAAGTCGCCTTCGCGCATTTTCACTAACCTGGTTCGCTTTTCACTCCGATCTCTCTCTCTGTTTCTCTCTCTTGCTTCCGTTCTCTTTTGGCACAATTTTGAAAGAATACTAATTTCCGTTGAACATCCTCTTCAGGAGTGAACCAAAAAAGCTTCAAACACCAATTGCGCAAATGATCACAACCTCATCAGTGCTTGCGGGTAATCGTAATGTCCTCGCCAGCGATTGAGCAAAATCGGAGCAACTCGCCTGGGGCGGGGCTGGTCATTATCGTTATCGGATCAAATTCTAAGGGAAAACACCCTGCGGTGAACACTAAAGCAACAAAACGTCTAAGCAAGCGGCGCGGGGAAATGCTTTCGAAAATGCAAAACAAAAATGCGTTTTTCCTTTCCATCAATGTCCTGTGTGTGTTGGCCGCACGCCAACACCGCTCTCGCTCCGTAACAGTGTGTGCGTAATATTGGATTCATCAACATCGAGTGCGGGGTTACTATACGCTGCCCTTCCCTGTGTCCGCCTCTGGAGTCCGCCTGCCGGAGCATCCGGGATCCGGGATCTCCGGCTTATTTACATGCCTTACTCCTGGTGGCGGGGGCTGGCGCGAGTGTCCGGTGTGCATATGCATTGTGTACGGGTATATGTATATATTTATATTGACTTTCGTTACGAAATACTTTGTCAAATTAGTGACCAATTGAATGTCCACCAATAATAATTTGTTTACGGTTTACGATTTGGTTGTTGTTTTTGTTCTGCCCCGGCTGTCATATCTGACAGTCGGAGTCTGTGTGTCTGCCGCTTATCCGCTTAACAGCTGATCTCCGAGTGGTTCTCCGGGCTGATGTACCGCTCGCTGAACGTCTGGATCGTGAAGGGCGCGGCCGTGCGCGACGGATCCTGCTGCTGGTGCGGAGCGACCACCCCAGAGCCACCCTTGTCGACTAGCCCGTTTGATCCGCCGGTGCCGTGGTGGTGCAGGTGATGCCCGTTCGTGCCCGGGTTCCCGGTGGTGGGGCCGTTGTTGTAGACCGCCCCGAGCCCTCCCATCTTGTCCAGCAGCGTCACCGCGTGGTCACCGTGGTTGTTGTTGTTATTGTTGTTGTTGTTGTGGTTACTGTGGTTACTGTGCGTGTGGCCATTTGCAGCACTGTGACTGTGGTGTCCGTTGCTGTTCCCGCCGTTCCCATTGACGGTCGGGCCGGGGGCCCCGGCGGTGGCAGCACTGTTCATCATGCGGATGTTGGCGTAGGACGTGCCACCGACGACGACGACATGGTTCTGTTGGGCGTGAAGCGCGGCCGGATCGAGCGTGATCGGAGGCGGAATGCTGCTGAGCAGTTTGGCCGTTTCGATTGGTGACTCGACCGGCACGATCGGTGGTGGACCACCGTGGCCGTTCGCGAGCGGCCCGTTGGTGATGGCGGAGGGCTCGACGGTGATCGGGTTGCCGAACGAAATCGGCGGCTGAATGGCGGTCGGAGTCTGCTGGGGAGTGTCGAGCGAAATCAGCTTGTCGGCCACCTCCGGCAGTGGTGGAGGGATCTGTGTGCTAGCCATCGGCCCCGGTTCGGGGCCCGCTTCCGGCAACGGTGGCGGAAGCGCCACACTCGCCGGGCACACCTGACCGCCGGGCGGGTGCTTGCGGATGAAGGACGTTTCCCAGCAGGTCGGCCCGGTGTCGGCGGGTGCCCCCAACGCCAGCGCCACCTGGGGAGGCACCTGAGGACAGCCTCCAACGCCACCGCCATGGTTTCCGGACATCACGCTGCCGTTCAGTAGCCGGGGTGACGCGTTCTTCGGTGGCGTGCAGGTTATAAGCGTGTCTGGGATCGTGACCCCGGTCGCTTCGCTGAGCAGCCGCTCGGCAACCGAGCGGGGCCCGGGCAGCGGGATCAGGTAGTCAGACGAGTTTGGCACCTGGAGGCAGAAGTCGTCGTTACCGGGCGGCCGCATGATCGTCGTATCGCGCTCGTTCGACGGTGGCCGGAAGAAGCTCGGCAGCGGCGCATTCATCACCTCCGGGTCCTGGGTGCAGGTTGTGAGGCGCTCGAGTAGATTCGAGAACGAGGGCCGCTCCTCGGGCGTCGGATTCCAGCAGTCGGCCATGATGCGGTACACGGCGATCGGGCAGCCCTGCGGCGCATCCAGCCGTCCGCCGCCCGTCACCAGCTGCATCACGTCCCGGTTCGGAAGTCCCGTGTACGGCATCAACCCTAGGCTGAACACCTCCCACAGGAGCACCCCGAACGACCAGACGTCCGTCTTCGAGGTGAAGATACCGTCCAGGAACGCTTCCGGTGGCATCCACTTGATCGGCAGCATCGCCTTGCCGCCCTTGCGATAGTAATCGGACCGGTAGATGTCGCGCGCCATCCCAAAGTCGGCGATCTTGACCACCCGGCCGGGGCCCTTGCTGCTGAGCAAACAGTTGCGGGCCGCAATGTCCCGGTGAATAAACCGCTTGCTCTCCATGTACCGGCAGCCCTTGGCCACGTCCAGCGCGCAGAAGATCAGATCCTTCATCGTCAGCGGCGATGGACGTTCCTGCGGGGCGCGAAAAGCGTAAGTAACGTGTGACCACTCTTTTTGCGGACCGCCTCATTACTTACTGGTTTATTGCGGCCTTCGCGGAGGAAGTTCTTCAGATCACCACCGGCCAGCAGCTCCAGGACGATGAACCTGCGGGGACCAGCGGAAGCATTAGAGGATGAGAACACCGGACCGGATCTCACTCTCTCTGAGTCTTACCTTGGGTGTCGATCGAAGCAGACGCCGATCAGGTGCACGATGTTCGGGTGATTGAACTTGGCCATGATGGCCGCCTCCATCAGGAAGTCCGACTCCGCCTGCCCGGTGGACATCTCCGGGAGCGTTTTCACCGCCACCGGCATCTCGACCGCATCACCGTCCCGGTGCCGGTAGAGCCCCTGGTACACCTCGCCGAAGGCACCCTGCCCGAGCGCTCTGGAAAGTGGGAAAATGTCGTCCGGTAAGAGGCCGAAGGACTGGCTGGCTGACTGGCTGGGTTAACTTACTTGACCAAACGCAAACTCTCCCGGGCGACTTGCGGCAGGCTCTTCACGTCCACGTTGCCGTTCAGGATGCCATCACAACCATAGTTCGGATTGAAGTTGGTCAGCGCCGAGTCGTCGGCCGTGCTGCGCAGCCGGCTCAGCTGCAGATCCTGCTCCAGGAGCATCTTGTGGCGCAGCGCCGCCTGGCGCTTACGCTGGTAACGATTATCTATCGGAAGCGGATTAGGCTCGGATTAGTCGGAGGAAGGCCAGGGGGACTTCAGGGTGGTCACTTACATAGTATTAAAATAAGACTCGCGAGGGCGGCACAGAGCACGAGCACAACAACGACAAAGAACATGATTAGGTACTTCATTTCCACGGTTTCCGTGGGCACTGCGGGAAGAGGAAGAAGAAGGTGGTTAGCGAAGGTCAGACGCAAAACGCTGTGGTCACGTACATTCACACGCAGTATAGTTGTCCGGCTTGAGGGTCCAGCCATCGGGGCAGATGCAACCGACCGTGGCCCGGTACTCGTCGAGCGCCACGCACCGATAGTCGCACCCGCAGCCCTGGATGGCGGGGATGATCAGCACTGCCCCGTGGCCACCGTTGGCCCCGCCATACTCCATCGACAGCTCGGGCACGTTCCGCTTGGAGGCCAGAAACGACGAGCCGCCCTCACCGTTGGTGGAGTTGATCATCGTATCGCCCCCGGCGTATCCTCCGCCGCCACCGCCGGTATCGCAACCACCACCACCGCCACCGAACCCGCCCTGGCCGTGAGTCCCGCGGGGCGTGTAGCATGGCAAGCCACCGCGGCCACCCTCCAGCAGTGAGGCCCCGTACCGAGGGTCCAGGCCCATGTCGGCCTGAGCTCGCCATCCACCGCCGGGACCGGCCCGGCGCGTCCCCAAATCACCGTGGGCCGAACCCGATACGTCCTTCTTCTGCAACAGATACCGTTTCCCGTGCTGCACGTCCTCGTCCAGGTAGCGGCCAACGCCCAGTCCACCGCCACCGCCGGCAACCAGCAGCGGAACCGCCGTGTTGGCCGAGTTGAGCTGCCAGAGGAAAGACGGTTAGAACCTGGGTAGATGCCGTAGACCACGCCGCGCGCACTGGACTTACCAGAAAGACGTAAGTGCCGCCGCCGCCACCGCCGGCGCCCTCCTCGATGATCGTGTTCTTCACCTGCTGCGTCTTCGAGTGCATCGGCCACGTGTCGACGGCGAGCGCCTTGTTGCGCAGTTCGCACGACTCGTCCCGGTAGCCCATCGACTTGATGCACGCGTGCTCCCCGCTCTGCCCGACCAGGATGTAGATCTCCTCGTCCTTGTGCAGCTCCAGCACGCTCAGCACCATCGCGCCCCGGGACGAGCCCACTCCGCCCGATCCTAGACCGCCGCCAGCGCCCTTCGCAATGATGCTGCAAGCACGAGCAGAACAAGAAGAAAAAGTCGGTCGAGTGTCACGAAAGTCATCCCCTCGATATCCCCACTTACGTGTAGTAGCCCTCGTTGGGCACCTTCCATGCCTGGATGCCCTTAAAAGGATGGCTGTCGATGACGTGGACGGCACTAAACGCCTCGGTGTTGTTGTACGACCCGAGGCAGTCGGAGGGTGTCGGACCTTGCTGCCCCTTCGCACCGCAGGTGCTGAGCTCCAGGTCTGCAATCGGATAAAGGGGTAGGATCAGTCGGCGGACTGCGGATCAAATCGTCCGATGTCTGCTTACATGATTTCCCGGCAAAATCCTTGTGCGGCTGCTTGTGGCCGCCTATCCGGGGGTCCCAGTAGTTGTAGCCCTGCAGGTACTCGGCCGGCACGTTCAGCCCGAAGCACTCGGGGCTGAGCGAGAAGTCGTCGATCGCGACGTCGGAGAAGATGCGCATGCCCATGCGCGCCTCGAACTGCAGATAGTACTTGGTGGTGATGTTCGGCAGCACTACCTCGATCCGGATCCACTCCTCGCCGAGGTTCTTCGAGCTCCACCATAGGGTCGTGGTGAAGTTCTCCTTCTCCCGGATCTCCACGCTCGACAGGTTGATGCTGCCCGCGTTCATCCCGTACTGGTGGACGTAGAAGCGGACCTGCAAGTGGAAAGCGAAATAGCGATGGTGAGCAATTTGCTTTAGTCAATCATTCAAACAAAAAAAACCTTTCTACAGTTCTCAGCTATTACTTTGGTCCAGATTGCTTTGATTAACTTAGCTAATATTGTTAAATTGAGTGAGGTCTTTTCACCTACTTCAAGATCCATGAGTAGCCACAATGGTTCTCAATGGTTGGCTAGTCTGGACAGCGAAGTTAATAGCTTAAAACCTTGCTTTCATCATCCACGAGGTACTGCATGACTTCTTCTGGCTTGTGGATTGCTGCACTATAATGTTGATTTCGACCTCATATAGCAGAAAAGTTCAACTCCTCACAGCGATAGTGGAGTTATACCAAAAATTCATCACTTCAGAGGAACTTTTCTCACAATAACGGATGTTTCAAAACATTCCAATAGTAAAATAATTCTTCTTTTGAATTGGCCTTCGTTAGGTGCGGAATTTCGTTGAAAACATGGCCAGATGTAACAATCTACAGACTGTCTAGAATGAGGAAAAGAGTTCTTTACCTTACGCTCAAATTTTGGGCGAATATTTTAGGTGGATTCTAAAGGGTTTATGGAACTTTTATCAACTCATTTTGGTGTTGATTTCGAAGTCGGAGTTTGATTTGATGATGTTAATTTTGGAATCGGACCAAGTTGGTGTGAAAACCTGAAAACTTCAAGCTTCCAACTGCAACTAAACTTGTTTTCACGGTGCGGCGCAACGGCACCTATGGCCACAAATGGCCGCACCAGTCTACGAGATTAAACCCTCGAGCCCCACTCACCACGCACGAGTTCCGGTACGGCGAGCTGGCATTGGTGTGCACCAAGGGCGGCGGGTTGAAGACGACACTGTTCATGATGGCGTTGCTGGCCAGCCCAACCAGCGACTTCTTCTCGCTGTCGTTCGCGTGCTGGTTCATGTTGACGAACATATAGTACCCGGTGACGTTCGGGTTCTCGTGCGTATGATCCATCTCCGGGCCCGTCTTCTCCGTCGGTGTTGGGCCCGAGTGGCGCGCCCAGGACAGAATCACGTTGCCGTAGTTCTGCCAGCCGCACCATCCCGTCTCGAAGTCACACCGACCCCCGAACGGTATCTTGTCTGGAACGCGAGAGAGAGAATTGGGCAGAACCATAAGCCAGGTGGTTGGCCCACGGACAAAGGATGTCGCACTTACCGCAGTTCAGCGACTCATCTTCGCCCTCGTCACAGTCGACCGTAATGTCGCAGATCTTGGGCGTTTTGATGCAAACCGGCACCCGGCTGGCCGTGCACTGGACCTGCGAGTAGCTGCAGTTGTTGGTGCTGACCGAGTCCGGGAAGCAGTTCACCATGCGCAGGTTGTCGATGCTGACGTGGCCCCGCGACTGACCACCGAGCTTGTTCGGGACGACCTCGAACAGCACCTTGAAGTCCTTCGAGATCCGATCGATCCGGAACGTGTTGAGCTGCCAACGGCGCAGATCGTTGCCCATGATCTCGGCCGGCACCCAGCTCGACTCCTGTCCCGCGCCGGTCGTCTCGATCACAATCCGGATGCTGCCGTGGTGCATGGCGCTCTGGTGCGTAAACACCGACAGGTAGCAGTGCTCGCGCGTCGCCCCAAACACCGGCGACGTGAGGATGTGCGGCTGGCTGTCTTGCGTCAGGCGCAGATGCAGAAAGTGGCCAGCGGCACTGTGCGCCGGGTCGGCCCCCGGGCCCGGCATCAGCCCGGTCCGGTTCGACTCGGTCAGATTGACGCCCGACACTACCTGGAACCCTTGCTGGTCAGTCTCATCCCACGTCCACGCGCACTCCGTCTCAAAGTTGCACTTCATGCCGAGCGCTTCGTCCATGTCCGACGGCTGCTCCGGTACCGAGTTGCCGTAGCGCTGCCAAAGCCAGAGATTTAGACCAGTTAGACCCAGTACTATGGACACAGCATCTTCACACAACTTACCTCCTCGTTGTACTTGGCGCGCAGCGTCCGGAACGGATCGTCCCCTTGCCGACTGTACGTGGAGCCCCCGGACGGGTAGTATCCGGGCGATTGCATCACCACGCCGAGCCCCCGGCCCGCGTCCGTGCCCCCGCCGTGCTGGCCCGGACCGGTCTGGTGGGTCGTGCTGGCGGCGGCACTCACCCCAGCACCGGGCCGCTCGCCCGGTGGTGGTGGAGGCGGCGGAGGATGCTTCCGGCCGCGCTGGTGCGTGGTGGATCCGAACGAAATCGGCTCGCTGCCAGAGTCGAGCCCGTTCATGTTGGTCTGGGAGGTTTTCTTCTGCAGCGCCAGCTGCAGCTCGTTGATGGCCGACTTCTTGCGGCCCCGGGGCCGAGCCGGATTGAAGCGGCCCCGGTTTTGCGGTTCCGTCGTCTTGGCCACCCCTTGCGCGGCCGACGGCGTCAGGATGCCGCGGTTCTGCGGGTCCGTCGTCAGCGAACCCTCCGGCACGACGAGCGCCGTATTGAAGCGTCCCCGGTTCGCCGGCTCCAGGTTCGTCTTCCCTCCGGCCGCAGCCGCACCCTGTGGTAGGGCGGCCGGATCGAACCGGACCCGGTTCTGCGGGTCGACTGCCTTCGAACCGCCCTGCCCGGGCGAGGCTGGCGTCGGGAAGTACGGGTTGATCAGCCGATTGCTGGACTGCCGCGAACCGATCGGACCGCCATCGTTGCCCCCGTTCCGCATCGCCCCGGCATTCACCTCGTTCGGAAGGTGTTGGTGGTGGTAGTGGCCACCCGGTTCGCCACCATGGTAGTGGTGGTGGTGTTCCAAGTCGTGCTCGTCTTCGTGGTCCTCCACGTCCGAACTGTCGTACTCGAACGAGTCGTCCAGCAACGGAGGCAGCGAGCCACCATGGGGCGGTACCTCGGTTGTGGTGGTGGTGGTGGTGGTCGTGGTGGTGCTCGTCGTCAGCACCGGATGGGCGTTGATGACGCCGGACGAGTTGTGTGCCGCGCCGAACGTCGAGTTGCCCAGCGGGCGCTGAGCGTGCACCGATTCCAGGTGCAGGATGGCCACCACGGCCAGCGTCGCCGCCGTTAGCAGATTCACCGGACGCAAGATGCCCGGCAGGGACAACTTCCGCCGGGTGCTGCTACTACTACTGCTCCTACTACTACTACTACTACTACTGCAGCCAGTCCGGCTGTGATCCATCGTCTGCGGAGTGATCAGCAGCCGATCGCCTTTCGTATCGGTTTTCCCCAACGGCCCATTCATGGCTTGCATTCTGTGCGTGTCTCTCTCTCTCTCTCTCTTGCTCTGTGTGTTTTGATCCTGAGATCCTGAGTTGTCAGGCTCGGCGGGGCCTTCGTTTCACTGCGCCGTCCGGAGTCTGGTGGTGCTAGTGTGATAAACAACGGATCCACGTTTCCTGCTCATTTTCGCGCGCTCTCTCTCTCTCTCTCGCGCGCGCGCTCGGACCGGAAGCTAGCCAAAAACACCCGCCCAAGTGAGATGCTGCTCCGGGAGCGACAGTCGGCGACCTTGCTTCGGGCTCTGGTGCTGCAGCCACCAACTCGAGAGCGCAGCAATGGCCGCTCTAGTGGGCCGCTCTACTTGGCTCCTACGATTGTACTCGATGTTGCTGCTGTTGCTGTTGGTGTTACGTTCTACTTCATTATCCTGCTCGCCACTAGTAGCAGCGTGATGCATTTTCGGTTCCGGAACGCACTCGAACGAACCGCCGCTCAATACTGGCCAGAGTTACGAAACGGTCCCCTACACACACACACGCACACACACTGCACGGCGGTACGAGATTTTTCTACGACGGAATAACGATGCGTGCATAACAATTGGGGGGCCTCTACACATGCACCACCACTCTGTGGTTCGAGCACTTCGAGATCCGTTGCGATGACGGCTGCTCGAACGTTGCTCACACTTCGCCACAAATCTGATCACTCGAGTGTGGACACTTTTTTCCCCCCGGAACGGGATGCTAATTAGTCGCCTCGATTTGTCTCTTCACACACAAACACGGACAGGCGCGTGCGGCGTCGCCTTTCAAACACCTTCCTTTTCACAGGTTGCAAAACAGACTCCTCAGGCTCAGTTCGGAGACACCATTTTCACTAGCAAATTCACTTTCTGCACACATTCACAGCACAGTTGCTTATCAAATTTCCTTCACCAGCGCTCTGGAGCGAAGATTGGGCCCCGTCAAGTCCCGAGGCCCCATTTCGGAGCCTGCTGCTGCTGCTGCTGCTGGATGCTGCTGGACACGATGCTGTGGGACCACGATGCTCCGGGTGGGCAGCCGCCGACCCACCGACAGCCGACACATCTTGTGGCGAGGGTGCTTGCTCACTCAGACTTCCGCTAACACTAGCGGGGGCGATATTCAAAATCAAAAATCTCAACAAAATCACTTTGGTTGATGCTGTGAGCACGTAATCACTCCCACAGCACGGCGGTTGCAATGTCAACACGTCATCAGCGGTCGGCAGCACTCGCAACACCGTGGTTTTCCGTGGCAAAACTTCCTCTCAAAACGTGGTCCAATTTTAAACCCCGGTCGCTGTTGGATTTGGAACCCCGTACATCCGCGGCGGAGGTTCGTGCCGTGCCGTGGGGCTGATGGTGGTGATTTAGTGAGCGCACGGCGCATGAGGGGGCGATTTTTCACTTGCCCCATTCATTCGGAAAAATCATTTTGCACGTACGCACACGTTCACGCCCCACACACGATACGGCGGGGGCCCTCTTTTTTTCGCGCTGGGAACTAAGGGAAAACGGTAGTAAATGCGCGACAGCAGCTCGGCGACACCGAGAGCGCTCAAGAGAGACCAACATGAGAAACAGATAGAGAGAGGCTGTCAGAGAGAGAATGGCCCAGAGAGAGAGCGAGAGAGAGCCGAAAGAAAACTTATAGATATGGATAGGTAGCGCAAAAACGGAATTGTCCAGCATCCAGCATGCAGGATTGGGGGTACTAGCGAACTTGAGTAGCCCACCGCCATCGACCACCAAGGTCCACCACCAGTGCTGGTGACCGCTTCACTGATTATTGACCCATTGTACACCGCAAAAAAGCCTGCATGACGCCATTCCGCCTGGTCCCCTACCTGGAGACGGTGCAAAGGGTCCGGTGGTCGGTGGGAGAAGTCTTTACCAAACCAACAAAAAAAAATCCTAAACCATCCAATCTTTGAAAACAGGGCGTACGCCACAGCATCACACACACACACACAGGCACACACAGGGACGCGCACGGGCACATATGCGAAACGGCCACAGTCACATTTCGATTCCAGTCCCGGTCCCCGGAACAGTCACAGTCCTCCGTTTTATGTCGCAGCCAATTTTGCACCGCCCCCACCCGCGGCCGCGGACACCAGCGCCCTATGGTTGCGCCACAGCCGCCACCCCGTGGACACAGCCGGCCTCGGGCACTTTTTCTGCGCCCCTCTTTCGGGATCTACCTGCGCCTTTTGCACCGTGAACACAGATACCGAGCCTCTGGAGGAGGTGGCCCGGTGGCACCCTCTTGGATGGCGGTCGGGGTCGCGCGGGGGTCGTCAGATTACACGGTTCGTCTTTGCGCACTGTGCACGTCTTCACGAAACCTTCGCCAGTGCTGGAGTGTTGCTTCGATGGGATTTTCTCCTTCATCTCGCGGTGCCTGTGGTCGGCGAGCCACAGGAGAAAAGCGCTCAGCGGCCTCCGTAACCCGGTGGCTCTCGCAAGTGAGAAGATGCCTTGCAGTGTCTGCCTCTGATGGATTGCTGCGGAGCGCGCTGAACGGAAAAACACGCAATTCCCAACTCTCTGCCCTTCTGCCGGAACCGGAGCGGCCAATGTTCGAGCAGTTCGAGCAGAAAATCGGTTACAGCACACAGCCTGGCGAGCCTCATTTTTGGGGGGGCGCCGCTCGCTCGCTCTCTCTGATAGAGACCGCGCCGTCCAGTGTCCTTTTCATCCATTTGTTTATTTCGTGTGCCCTTTAAGATTTTTGAGGAGGAACAACAATCCGTGGAGCGCACCGAATGGAGCTCCGGTAGCGCTTTTCATGCAAAAGCTCTCGCAGGCGGGCTCTCAGCGCGCACAGCATCCGGCGCCGGCGTTGGGGCACTCATTTTCACGATTCAGCCTCGAGCCTCGGGATTCGGGGAAAATGTCTCCGTCCCGTCGATTCTGGGAAATGGAATGAAGTAATCTGAGGGACAAATTTACCCCGCCGCCAGTAGCCGCCGCTCCAGACGCCTAACCGTTCGTTGAGCGTCCATACGTTCGAATGTTCGAAGTGGTTAGCAAAGGAAAACTAGAAAGTAGGCTGTTTTTAAACCATACTATCGATTTCTGCCATTCAAAATGTGTCACTGTTTATTGTTTACTTCATGCAATAGCTAGAAAATAAGCCACATAATGTGGGTGATGCACTTTCTTTGACTCCCCATCACGCTGCCGATGGAGACGCATGGTGGCTTACGGAAAAGTAGTACCGAAGGCGGGTAAAATGGCGCAAACATAAAATGTAAATCTTCTGAACACAATACACAACGGTGTAGGGTCGCGTTTCGTGAAAGAAAACGATGTGAATGGCAGAACAGAAAAAAAGCACCAAACAAACCGAACTCATAGCGATTTCCTAAGAAATGTCCCCGTTTCTTGTTTTCCATTACGACGGTTTGTGCTGCTCTGCTGTGAGTCTTTGTCACGTCGTCACCGAGGGCACATTTGAGGGCCACGACGACGACGACGATGGCGTCGGGAGAAAGCGTTGTCGTAGCTAAAAATAAAATTTTCCGCGCACGAACAAAAAAGGTGGAAAACAGTTTGCCCAATGCTCGTTGGCACAGGCAGCCGTCGTTGGCAGACGTCGGTGGCCGATCGGTGCCGTTTTGCGTTCAGCCTGGGGCCGATTTTCCCTCTGTTAATTTTTTCACCGAAAGGTCCTCTCGCAAACGCTACCGGCGTACCGGGTGTTTCTTCCACCATTCATTACCGGCTCCGGTTGCAAAGGTGGACAAAAAGGGAGAACACGAAACCCGCATCGTAAAGCATCGGGGCATAAACGATCGTGCCGTTTATATTAAAACAAACTCACACAAGCGATGGCGCGCGGTGTTGGAGGACACAAAACTCCGTGACGTGTGATTTGGAACGACTGACGCGCACCTCTCGAACCACGGCAGACGAAACGTATGCTCCAGTGCGTGACGAAAGCCGAAGCGGATTGTGAATAAATAATTGCCCGACGGCGGCCGGGGACACATCTGCCGGGCGTCACGACGATCTCGAAGCGGAAGATCACCAGCAGGCAGGAGTAAGAAAGACGTAAAAGATTAGGCAAGCTGAGCGTGGTGAGCGGAGAACAGTTGCCGGGCGGCTCCAAGTGCCGTCAATTAATTCCGAAACAACGAATTAAATTATTCCGCACCGAGGGCATGACGTTTAACCGGCCGGCCAGCACTAGCTGAACGGCATTTCGCTGAAACCAGCAGCAATCAGAATCCGATTCACAAACCGCCGCATCATGCCAGGTCAACTAGGCAGGCACAACTGCCAAGGAACCGAGCACCACTTATACGCTGTGAGCCGGCCACCAATTGCTTAACCGAATTTATTCAAATCTCGACACAAATCCCGCGACAGTCCACCCGGGTTGCTCGGGCTGGTCGAAGAAGATGGCTAATTGAAATTTACGATCAAATCTGCGATTGAGGCCACGTTTTTCTGATCTGACCTCGCTACGCCACATACTTCGCCACGCTAACGTGCACGTGATTAAAATGTGCGCCTTCTTTTGGACCGCCATTCGAAGCCGGTAGCCGGTTCGCGGAATTCGTCGCAGTTTTTGGCTGTTCGTCTTCCGTTCCGTTCTCTACACACATGTTTTTGTGGTTCCGGAGTCTCTTCGCAGGAAGGGTAAAATAAACGGGATCACTGTAAAATACCGTCACTCGCAGTCTTGGGATGTGGAATATGGGATATGCACAACCGACATCGGCACTGTCCGGATTCGCGCACGCTACTGGCTGGCGGGGCCAAAACAAACAACCGCGATCGCCCGAACGAGAGCTACAGCCACAGAAAGGGGAGAAGACATGCTCCGAGATTGGATCCTTTGCTTGACGACGATCATGTAACTGAATTGCGGTTGCGTGCGCGCGAAAGGGATGATCGTGTACCGTGGCATAGCCGCGGAACATAAACCCGAGGATAACATCATTGCTCTCTGTCTCTCGTTCTATCTTTCTGTCTATCCAACAGTGAGTTAAGAAGAGCATCCGCGATCACCATGATCATTTGTCGCTTAACTCTTAACAAGACGTTCGCTTTGTGTTTTCTCTTTCCGCTCTTGTCTGCTGGTTTTGTTACTTTTATGTTTATTTTTCCGAAACACGGTCTTTTTCGCATACTTTGCGTCCCAAAACTAACTTTATCACACCGCATATCATGTCGTATGGTTGGTTGCCGGCAGCTGCTTCGCAGCATCGCACTATTGCCAAATGGTTTCCTATTTTAGAAACCACGTACCTTCCAGTGCCCCCGTTTCCCCGAACATGCGATCGCAGCTGCTCGGTGTACCATTTATGCGAAATCAAGAGAATTAACGACGCAACACGCCGAATGGAGCATCATTCAACACGCCACCGTTTCTAGGAAGACCCCATTTCTTTCATTCCCGAGGCGCGATTCAACAGTTCTTAGCCATCGTTTGAACGAACTCAGCTCAGTAGACGAAGCGAACGAGGAGAACGGAATGAAATGAGCTGTAAATGGATGCACATTGCACCGCGCAGCGCTTCATTCACAGCTGTGCCTAGTTAGGCCCATCAAATGGTCACGGATTGCATCGGGTCCGGGGGCCAAGTGGTCTTTCCCGTGCGTGCGTGCGTCGCGGCTCTTTATTCGGGACATTTCGGTGGCAGCTGCATCTGGGGATGGGGACGAAAATAAATGTTAAAGACACCAGATCGTGATCGTGTTTTTTCCGCAACATTCGCACCTTTATTCAGGTATAAACAATCTTTCACATTTCGCTTAAACTAAATACAAACATGTAACAAAAAATCGTGAATTGAAGATGCTTTGCGATCAACAATTTAGAAGCACTTTCAATGGGCTGACACCGCGGAGGCGTTGAAAATCTCGATCCAGTAACCGTCCGGGTCCTTGACGAACGCCAGTCCCTTCATGCGCCCTTCGTCCGGCCGTTTGACGTACTCCACGCCGAGCTTATCGAACCGTTCGCAGGCCTTCTTAACGTCCGGAACCATGATGCCGATGTGACCGAAGCCACGCGGATCGCCGTTGCCATTGTGGTACGAGAAGTTGGGGTCGTTCTCCGTTCCCCAGTTGCTGTGTAATAAAAAGTGTACAACATACATTTTCCATCGGTCGATGCATTCATAAGAAGTCATCCACTCACTGGGTCAACTCCAAGGTGGCCTTCCGACTCAGCGCCCACTGTACGCATTCCTTACGATCCGACGGCTGGCTCGCGATGTCTTCGTATCCCATGAAATAGAGCGAGAATTTGGCCTCGGCAAAGTCCAGCTTGCACAACAGGTTCATACCGAGCACTTCGTTGTAGAACGGCAGTGACGCTCGTGGATCTTTGATGCGATACATGGTCTGCTGGAACAGAAAGTTCTGTGGGCCGAAAAAGAAAAATATGAGAGACAATCGTAAAAAAGCGCCGATCATGCTGAGTCAATTGCAAACAAGCGATAAGATAACGATTTACGAGAGCCGGTCCGATTGGTCAGTGAACTATTGAACTATTTTCTTGACGACCAAACCGTCGCCGGAAGGGCCGGTAGTTGTAATTGCATCGTAAACTAACGACTGTAAAAAACACATTACCCAAGATAAAAATAATCTAAAATTATACAACACAGGGAAGCGACGCGAGAATGACGTGTTCCGGCACTAAACAGCTGACACGTGTAAACAACCACCGAACATTTTGTCGCAATTTCCTTAAAAACTGAAGGGGCCCAAGGTGTTTTTCGCATCCGGAAATAATTAATGAAGAATCGAAAGGATTTGGGTGGTGATAGGGATAGTCGTGCGGATAAGGAAATGTTTTTCATGATCTTACCTTAGTTTCAGCATCCGGAAGTTTTAGCAGCTCTTTTGCTTCCCGATCGGTCAGACCTTCAGCCATTGTGATGTAAAACGAAGCTGGACGAAATAAACGAACTGTCTAACAAAATTCAAACAAATATTAGAACATATTTGTTATCTTCCACTAGTAAAACTTACCAAAAGAGCGATCAAAGATCTACGAATCGATTTTGCCCGGCGAACACAAAATAAATATCACCAACTGCTCGATTTCGCTGCGCTACTGCTCGAAAACTTGTAGCTGTCACTGAAACGCTACAGGGTTGAATACGAAACCATTCCGAAACGAAATGGATTAAAAATTCAATAAACCAAATCTTGTAATTCACAATAATTACACGTTTCCGTGTCTTACCGTGGTGGTCATTTTTTGTTTACCATTTTTCAGTGCAATATTAACAAAAAATAAGATTTTCTTTTTAAAATAATACGTGTTGAGAATCATTTATTATAACGGTCAGTAACGATCACAGACTACAATTTCGGCTTGATTGCCGAATCCGTTCCGTGCTGACAATTCGCACCCTTAATTTACAAATCAATTAATCACCACTATCGGCGATCCGTATGATCCGATAATGTGACCGCCGTTGTGTGGTAGCCAATGATCATGGCGAAGCATTGAATGAAGTGAAAAATTGACTAAACCAACACATCATTAACATCAAACACATCAACAACAATCAACGGTTAGCGATAAATCGGTCGATCGGCTGAAAAAGCCGAAATATACCAGCTCGTTCGTGATCGTGATCGATTCGCTCGCTTTTGTTATGACACACCCAACCACAAGCCCGTGAAAAGTTACGGAATCTCCCAAAAACCCGGAACATTCAGGACCTCGAAGGAATCCCCTCCCATTCAGCTTTTGTTCCCTTTGAGGCCGACTCTGCCCTCGTGACTTTCCGAGGCCCTCTGGGCCTCAAGGTTCCCCGTTGCGCGCGCGTGTGTGCATTCTACGCACCGAAGTCCGACCACACGGCCAAATTACTTGCCCCATTAATCAAGCCTTTTACCGAGCCAAAAAAATCACCGAAAACAGGGAACCGACCTTTCGGAACGGAGCGGAAATTTGGAAAACGCGTAGATTTACTCAACGGCACGTCACGTAGCCGCCGTGACCTGAAGTCCTAACCGGGCAGCAGTTATTGATGACGCACCGAAAACCAGGGATTCGGATTAGACCTACGAAGATACGAGCGCTTTCGTCATAAGTCTGCCAGTGGCGGCATTTGCACTTTGAAACCGGCTCCCCAAACTGGCTCGGTTTGGGCGGCGCAAATTAACATATGGGAATTCAGTGCCGTAATGATAACGGAAGCGCCAATGTCCCATCATCAAAGCCCTGGGTAAACAGAGCGCGTGCCAGGTGGCAGGGGAACGGCATCGCTTATCCCTTAATGTCTTGATTACATTTTACTCGTGACGTGAGCTCTTATAATTGAACCTAAACCACCCGCCGCAACCGGACGCCGGGACCGGGAGCAATGAATGTTAATCCTGCACGATGGTACACGTTACACCATAACCAGCGCTGGCCACCGTAAAGGCCGCACCGGGACACACCATGCAGGGACCACGCGGTTTTTCCGTGTCTTTCTTCCCCTTTTTATGGAGTGGCCCAGGCCCAGAGGCGCTTCATCAATACGCGCGAATGTAGGTCAGCCGAAGGAATCATTCGGTGGCTCGGTGACAACGTGGCAAGTAATCACGCTGGGAACGGGGCCGGTTTCCCGCGACGGTGATAAAAAATTGAAAATGAAATAAACGACATTTTTCACGTTGCGTCGGAGCTCACCTCGGCTACCAAACATCTCCATCATCCCGGGTCGATCCAGCGGCGGCGGCGGCCTTATCAGTGTCACAATCCCCCACGGGAAGACCTCCGCGGGCTCCACAAAGCCCAGCTGCTGTCCATGCTCCCGTTGCATAGCGTAACTTCGAAGAACTGGCCGCCGTGTGCAGTCCGTTTTTTAGTCCGGAGCGGAGGGCCAATTTGGTGCCCTTAAACCATGCCAGCCAGCCAGCCAGCCAGCGAGCCAGATTCTGTTGGTCACCTGCGCTCCCTGGCACGTTTTTTGTTCAGTTTGTTTTTGGGGTTTACTCGCTTTTGGGGTCATCATAGGATCAGCGCGAAGTGGAACACACACAGAGGCCCATTCATTCGACTATACTTTCAACATGCACGATACCGATCTGTGATTTATGGACTCTACCGAGCGCCTGGAAAAGGGTTTCAATTAGTGCTCTGCCATCGTGTACGGTTCCTAGAAGTATTGCACGGGCTTGGAGGGATTTTCTGTGACCCGCCACCGTTGAGCTCGGTGCATTTTTGCATTTTTAACAACCTCTAAGTCGAGCTACGAGACTGTTCAATAGATGTTTTAGGCCATTCATCCGCCGGTTCTTCCAGGAACGAAGAGTACATCATTAGGAAAACGGTGTTATCATATTACAGCCACAACGAATTCAAACGTTACGGTTGATGAAACCTCTCGCCTTACCTGGAGGCTGCCCGACCCTGGGAAGCGCCCTCAGCGTGGTTTCGAATTTCAATGATTGCCACTGTCTCCTTTCTATCCGCTTTGTCCCCACATCAATTAATGGCAGCTATTGGCAATATTTGTGACACACCACAGTACCGGTGCGTTGTCCGGAAAGAGTCCCAAACTCTTTTTAGATCGAAAAAGTGGTGCCGCTCGTAAAAAGCGTGCGCCGGAAGACGGCGTGCCGTTACATCGCAAATAAAAATGGGACCAACAGGGAAGGATCAAATCCGGTCGGGAATAATTGGCGGAAGGTCCTGTCACTGAAACTACACACCTCGTTATCGGCTCCCGGTGCGCCTTAGTCGGTTGTGGAACTGCATCGGCACCGATAACGGTTACAGCGTAGAACTTTCTGTTGGAATGTTGGGAATTTCCACACCGACCGTGGACCGTGGTCAGCAGCCCCGGCCATAGAAGATACGAGTCAGCGCCAGGTGTACCGGCGTTCCAGATACTGTAATCCCCTTTCCGGTGACTTCCGCCAAATTGCGTGGCGTGAGATGCCTCGTTAGCGTTGACAGAGGAATTTGATTTGTTCATACACCGGATTAAAGTAATACGGACCCGCAATCGTGGATTTTCCCGGGCCCGGGGCATTGTGGCCAACCACAAGGTAGAGCTAAGCGTACAGCTAAGATAAGCAGAATTTTTTCACCATTTCTTGGAGAGGTGGATAAAAGTGTCCCAAACCCCGAGACAGCGCCAACCGTCATCGTGCTAAATGATTCAATTGATAACACTTTCGACACACGCAGCGATAAAGGTGATGAAAGATGGCGCCTGGCCCGTTCCATTAAATTAAAACTCATCCTTCGGGTGAATAGTGCAGTAAGCAGTAAATTTGGACTCTTTGAAAGGGTTCCAACAAAGAGGGTGGGGGAGAAAACAATTTAGTTTATTTGTTGTGCTGGGTTTTTTTTTCGTCCGGCTGCAGTGCGTAAGTGGCTCAACTAGATAACGATAACTATGCACTCACTGATAACGCCACATAGATCGTGCAGGGCCGGAGAAAACCTGAACTTGTTGAATGGGTAGCATAGTGTTGTAGACCTGGTCCGTGGCGTGATGATTGATGGGAAGAAGAGCAGAAAAGCGATCAACAAGTGGATTGTCCAATGTAATGGCCGTCTTACATACCCATCCCTGGCCCCCAGGTACAAAGCAAGCCAGTGACACAACTGGATGGCAACCGTGTAACAAACGCGCCCCATTGCTACGCATGAATTATGAGCCGCGCAAGTTCATAGGGAAATCCCAGCACGGGAAAGTGATCCGAAAGGGGTCACTTAAAGCGATTCGTTTCACTTTTTCCACCGCCGTAGCCCGCTAAACATGTTAATAGTTAATGCACAACACAAAACAGAGCGATGTAAGAGCGAGTGCTACGTTTTCGTGGGGCCCATGCGTCAGAGTGGAATTAATTAGTACTAATTACCGCACACTCTAACTCGTGAACTTTGCCATCCGGACTGGTCCGACAAGTCTAGACCGAATTGACGAATGACTAAGCGGACGCTACGTCGTTTTAGTAAGCCCCGAATTTGAACTATCAGGCTGTTGAATAAGGAAACACACTTTTATGGTTGCACACTTGTTCCAACGAAATTTTGATTTATTAATTCCATCCCACACCTGAGAATCTGCTAAATATGCTGCTACAGCTTTTATGACCTCATGACAAAATTCTCGTGACACAGTGCATTGTACTGATGAAAAAATTTTTTTTTCTTCTTTTTCGATTCTTCGAATACGATATCCTGTATTTTTCCTAGGATTTCTGGTTTCGCTACTGTTTTTGGACGTCCTTGACATGGATCGTTTTCTAGACCTGTACGATGCTTGATTTTTTCCATTGTAAAAAAATACTATGACACGTGGCTTATAAACAAAAAATGTAGTGACCGATTGAAATGAAACTTCACATATGTTCTGATGACGAGTGTAGCAACGAATAAAATTAAAATTAAGCTAGTTATGTAGCCCAAATTATTGTTGCCAGTATTGAAGCGCAAAACTTATTGGACAACCCAATACATCCCCCGTTTTTTTTAACCAGCCACTTTCGCTCAGCAGATGAATCACATTTTCCGACGATTAACCTAATGATTTGTCATGAAAACAGACACTTAATAAACAATTCGCGCAGAATTAACGCGCGATTGAGTGATTCAAATCGAAAGGAAACGAGAGCGAAGAACTGAGAGAGAATAGAGAAATACAGAGAGAAAAGAGAAAACATCGACTATCTCGCTCTAGCGTCATGCTGTCCCGTTCGGCACCTGGTCAGTTTCGGTTAAGAAAGGTAAGGTTCAAAAGTCAGGTTTTCATTCTTCTAGTTCTTCGTTTTAGAAATGTAAGATTTTGAGGAAAAATTCAAGATTTTCATGTTTTCTTATTTCACTTATTTTATTTTTGGTTCGCTTTATTCAATTGTTTCGCGTAAATTACAGTTGTTACTGTTTTTGTTGTTACTGATGTTCATCTTCAATTAATGCATTCAAATGATTGATGAAAAAAAATTGAACGCAAAAAACAGCATTCATAAAATATTCTTCTCGCTCGCTCGCTCGCTCGCCGGAGATGGTGTTAAGTAACAAAACGCACTTGGAACTTGTGTTTGGTGTTTTGCTGTTCAGTTCCACTCGAACCGAGAACCGATAAACATACAACAGCATCGCTCTGAGCAGTGAGAAGTGAGCATACGAACGAGCGACCCACGGAGACGTAATCGTACGAGCGGCAACACAATTCATCACTAAACACAACCCGTTTGGAAAACAATAGCTACGCGCGGGCATTCAAGCAAATCGAGGTTTACGAAGCAAGGGGACGGAAAAGGGGGTAGTGCAGTGCAGTGTAAATCTCTCAGCCACCCACCGGCATCCACGCTTTTCATCTGCTAATCCGCGTTCAAGTGCGCGCCACGTGTGTGCGATTCAATCTCCCGTATAGGAGAGTTTGTGATGATCCGTCGATGGTTCCGGGTTTAGTGGACGAAAACGCGAATGTGACGCAAGAATGTGCAACATTTGAAAAAGCGAACCAAACCGAAAAAACGACACAGTGCACCATCCTCCGTTCCGTTGTTGTTGGTTATTGATTGAACATTTCTTGGTTTACCTTCTTTCGCTATCGCCGAATTTCCTGTTTCTCTGACATCCCGGCAACGGCCGCGGTTTCGGGGATCGAATATATTTATTGAAAACTCAACGAGGAGAACCGAAGAACCGCCTACCGAGATCGTTATCAGAGCCCCCGGGCCCGAGCAGAAGGGCCCCATTGAAATCCTTTTCAACCTTTCCTCCTTTCGCGAAGTGGTCGCAGAGTCGTGGCCGCAAAAAACCAGTTCAAAAATTACACATCTCCTGCCGGCAGAGGAATTCCGCGCCTTCCTCCCTGTGCCAGTGCCCGCTGTGTGTGTGTTCGTTTGTGGGCCAAAGGGACACAGGTGAAAATTAGGAGCAAATTGACGGTTGTTTGCTTCCCCGAGCGTTGCCAGGACTCCAAGAGAGCACCGAGTCGTCGCCGAGTCGCTTCTGTACATCACCTGTACACCCAGGAAGGCCAGACCTCGGCGAAGGACCGCAGAAAATCCGGTGCGCCGGCTCCGAATTATTGGCTCCGTCTTTAGTCGATTGCCATTACGCGCGCCAACGCCAACGGGTGGTGAGCAACAATTTGCATAACACTCACACAGACAGAGGGTCCAATTGGCCCCAGAAGAAGATTGAACGTGCGTGACGTGTGAGAGAACGGGCGCCCGGCCGCCCGCCCCAACCACACACAGAAGCCTACTTCGGGCCGGCCGTCGCGGACCATTTGAAAGTATAATTGTAATCAGCGTGGCAACCGGGTGGTGTTGGTGGCTCTACTTTGCCCGTTCGAGGCCGCCAAAGTCTGGACTTACACTCCGCGGTGACCGCATTTGGCCGACCGCCGAGAGAACGAGAAAATTCACCACCACCTGGCTGTGGGAGTTCTGCTGTGGGCCAAGAATTCGCTATCCGCGATCCGGCGAGACCGCGGTTAACTTGTGGTGGAAAGTCCTACGCGTCCACCTTGTGTTTCGTGTGTGCGAAAGTGCGCGCCCGCGGTCGGAAATGGACGATCGGCACGTCCGGGCACGATGACGCGCGAGTCCCGTAGTAGTCCGTCGTTCCGCCGATCACCGATCGCCGGTGACAACAAACTTGACGTGGCGGCGAACCGCCGTGAGAACGACGCGATGCTGCTGGCGCTGGGGTGCAAGCGGACACTTCACACCCCGGACCACCGGATGCCGGGCAAGAAACACTTTCACCGCTATCCGCACCACTACCAGCACCGGCTACGGGCGTCCATTACCGTGTCCAAGTTCCTGTGGTCCCTGCTGTTCCTAGTGTTCTGTGATAGTGAGATGGTGGCGCTGCGATCCTCGTTCCAGGCGTCGGCCGCCATGATGATCGTCCCGCCGGGTGCGGGTGCTGCCTCGCACTGGCCCACCTACCAAAGGGGGCCTCCCGAGGCCGACACCACTTCCGGTGTCCCACGGGCCCGGGCGATCGTCAATCGTACCAAGCTGCTGGAGCTGGTCATGGAAGGACTCGGTCTGACGACCATTCCCGACGTTCGCTTGGTGAGTTTTCGGGACATGGTCTGCATGATGTCTAATTAATCGTTTCCGGCGCGGGGTTGGCCGGCATAATTGCGAGGCCAAAGCGTAATTGGCACCGAAAGTGGTCAGGCCTTTGACTTTTCAGGGCGCGCGCAGAAAGGGCAACTGTCTCAATGTCAACAATGGTCTTAAATCATACTCATCGGAAAATCCGCTAGAAAGTTTCCCAAAAAGAACACGACTCTCGTCCGTTGTCCAACAGCCTGCGGCCCTGCGATGGACGTGTCCATATTTAATCCCAAAGCCAAAGCAGATGTTTCAACTTTTCTCGCTCAGCTTTCCGACTCCAACTCCGACACATGTATCGCAATCGCGCCTTTCCCGTTCATATCCGGTTCCGGCATCCGACTTCCGTAATCGCAGTCCTCGGGGCTTCGGGTGTGTGTGTGTGGTGCTCAAACTTTGTGAATGCACAACGGAGGGCCCGAGGGCCCTCTCTGTACGACGACGACGGATGCTTCATCTCCGTAGCAGCCCCACCAAGAGTGAAGTGAAGGTCGTGGCCGGGAGTGCAAAAATCAATCCCCGGCACCCAGCCACGGTGCCAACGGTCTGCTCTTGAACTTGACCGCCGCAGGCTGCGACGATGCAGAGCGCAGGAACTGTTGTACCCCAGATTCTGGGCCCCGCATCGTAATAAAACTTTAACAACGAGTCTCGGGGCAAAAAGTTGGCCACAACACTGCTTCGTGTTCGTGCTTTACATTCCGGATCAATCGCCCCACCCGGGTTTGCCGAGATGCACCGGAGCGAAACCCCGACCGAGGTCCGGGGACCTGAATCAACCTACTTTACATGGTGAAGCTTTACCGAGGATTTTCACAACCCAACTCTACGATCTACGGCGGAACACCGGAACGCCCTTGATTGGGATGGGAAGCGTAACGGACTGCGGGAAGGGTTCCAAAATTCGATTACAGCTTTCCCGGAACTCCCGTCCCAGAATGGGGGACCCAACAGATTTTGATGGAATGCAAATCGTGGCAAGCACGTGCTGCGCGTTGCAGTCCCGGTTGGGCCCCAAAAACAGGGACTCGAGAGAGAGAGAGAGAGAGAGACCGGGCGTTGATTTGTTTACATTATGCTTCACGCTTGTTATGCTCTCTCCTGTCGGGGGGAACGCCCAAAGAGGAGACCTGTGTTTTGATCTGCTCCGGCGGAACGTGAAAATCGCCCTCCAATTGCCGACCGATCGTAATGATTTTTCGTGCGCTGCTGATGGCCTGCTCGAAGTATGTCCGAACCGCTCGCCGGGTATCGATTGGCCCCTGGCTGGAGACTGGCCCTCGGAGGCGGCGGCGGAGAAACACACGTCTGTGTCTGTGCGACACTACGACGAAAATAGAACTCCGGTGCGATTAATTTTAAATGAGGCTCATCGCGATGTACTCGCTAATCCCGTGGCCCCGCCGGGTGGGGCAGTGGGGCGCGCGGGAAATTTGGCCCCAAGCAAGAACACGGCGGAGGGGTTGGGGGTGATGGCGGGACACATAAACCTGAGAAATCACCCGACAGATGCGGGCTGGGTAATTCATAAGATGATTTGTTTTGGTTTTCTTTCCGTATTTTTCCCGCATTCAGCTCTCGGAATGCTTTGGCTTGGCCCGCCGAAGGCGA
Organism: Anopheles cruzii; assembly: GCF_943734635.1. NCBI lineage: Eukaryota > Metazoa > Arthropoda > Insecta > Diptera > Culicidae > Anopheles > Anopheles cruzii. Next base: position 11,428,619 of record NC_069144.1, on the reverse strand, counting down.
CCCGATTTTCTGCTCCAGACCGCGAAGCGAAGGCGAAGGAATCCGGAATCCGACGGCGTCCTTTTATTGAATTTGCGATAATTTTATCGATCACCGGCGCCCGATTTGAATCCCAATTCAAACATTTACCGGTTTAAAAGTTGAGAATCGGACTTTTTTTCAAAGAAATCAAATGTTTAATATTTTGAAATGAAAAAATTAATTTAACTCAAAGTACGTGACATCGCTAGAAATACATTTCTCTCATCTCTCTGCTAAATCCTGGATTCCCAGTCGAAAGAATTCTTCGTCTTTTGAGCAAACCAATTAGTCATCCAAATTTCGACTGCCTCGTAGGAATCGGAGTGCTGCTTAGCCAATATGTGTACCATCGATTGAAATAAATGATAATCGGAATTGGAGCCAAGTTACCGCACCGTATGTTCTTGCCCATTCTGGTCGTTTTTTTATCGAATGCATGGGTCAAATTGATCATTTGTTGTCGGTAGGGATCTGTATCAACGGTTTCACCAGGTGTTAGGAGCTTGTGGTACACCACACCTTTCTGGTTCTATCAGAAAGTCCTTTTTTGGAGTTCTCTGAAAAAATCGCCATTTTGAAATATTTTGAACCGCTTAAAGCACTGCGATCTTCCCCAAACAAGCCTCGACAAGCATTTGATGCGATTCTATAGGAGTTTTCTTCCCCAGTTAACAGAAAAACAATGTTCCCCGCGAAACGTTCAGGCACAGGCACAAAAGTCGACATGGTCTAACCTCTTCAAAGATAAGGTGCAAACCAATCTTTGTAAACATGAAATTAATTTGTTTTTACATAAAATCATTTACCTGATAACAAGTTAATGTTGCACAAAAATCAAAACTAGAAGGACTACATTGACAACTAGAGCCATCTGTTTAACAGTCCCGATTCTAAACTTTACGACCTGCACAACGTTGCGCGTGGCCTTCCTAATCACTCTCCATCTCCGGGGACGGCCCCGGCTCGATCTGTGACACGGTTAACGACCAATTCCTCCGGGTGTTGTCGAAGGGTTATTCGATTAAGAACCGGCCCACCACAGCCTCGCTCAGGTCGCTCAGTCGTCGTCGTCGTCGTCATCACCCGCTCTCTACTCCCTGCAGAGTGCATTTTTCGAGGCGCACACCGTTTGCCCTACTGCGACGACGAACGAACACGACGAAGTAACTCGACGTACCGTTTGATTTAATTATAATTAGAATTGGAATTGGCCACAGGCGGCGTCGGCGGCGGTGGCGATGCAGGCGAAAGGGCGGGGCGGTGCTGTTGGCATATGCCGCGCACAGGAAGTGATGCACAGTTTGGAGCATAATTAAAATTGCATTTAAAGCATCCACCCCGGAATCCAGATTGGCGTTATCGATGGAACTCGCTCCCGATCCGGATTAGTTCGCTGGGATGCTGCTGATGTGTTTCAGCCGCGGTTCATGTAATATCCCACATTATGCGGTCCGGTGTTCTGCCGTGTGTGGCCTCTTATTCTCTAGTTTCCTGAGGCTGACTTCGCGTGCCGTACGCTGTTCCCACAGGCCGCTAGTTTTGCTTCGCTCTAGTCGGACACAATTCGAACCTCTTCAATTTACATAATTGAACCGGCTGGCTGAACGATTCCTCCATTTCACATCACGGCTGGAGGCCTTGCCGTGCTCTACGGAACGGCCGACGACGGTTAGAAAAGTGTCGCCGGGTCTCCGGGACTGCGCCAACCATTACAAATCGTCGCATTCGAGTCGGCGTCGACGGAGAGTGATTTATCGCGCATCCGCGCCACTAACCGCCTGGCTAGGCTCTCGGCCGGCCGCCCGGCCGGCGGTTTTTAATTATCCACTCGGGCCACTCGAGCCAATCAGGTACTGTGCGCGTCTTCGCGCATCGGGGTTTCTTCTGCAATCGCAGCAGCGCCAGTAATTCGACAAATTGTCTGCCTTTGATTGACATCCGTTTGGTCCCATCTGGAACCTGAAAACATCGAACCGAAACTCACCGATCGGTGCAATGCACAAACACGCGTTCGATTTTCCGGTACTGTGCCCGGACCGGATCATAAATTGTTGTGCGCGACGACGCGGCGCGATCGCCGGCTTATTACTTTGCGCCGGCCGCCGGCCGGCCAGCCGACCATAAAGATTAAATTGTAACGCGCACACTACACGGGTCGGACACAGGTATTTCACGCGCCGCCGATGAAGTGGCCACACTCCAACAAGAAAACCCGTTGCCGCCACCGATCCGGTTCGATAAGTGGCGGATCGGTGGTTGGATTTTTTGCCGAGCCTGATAGGCTGATTCAAATTTTTTCGGTTGATAACGCCGTCGCCGAAAGCGAAATCAAAAAACAAGTTACTGAACCAGTTACCACCGGTCCACTCCATCCCCAATTCCGAGCCGAATCGCGGAAAGTGATCTTGGAATCGTTGGAATCGTTCGCGCCGCACACATTAGCCCCTCTCCAACTGCAACGTTGCCTCATCGAAGCGTCGAGCGTCGAATGTGGGTCACGTGAGGGGGGCCAGTGGGAACACTAGCTACCGGATCTAGTGCGCCAGAGTCAGGTGCGCGCCTGTTGCCGCGGCTGCCCCGACTTCCTCGCACAACTCTCTCACGGGACGCCGAAACAATGGAACCACCGATGGATTGTTGGTGGTGAAAAGCGAAACCGACGTCGGCCAATCACGGCAAACGGACTCATTACGCACGCACGAACGGCTAATTGAACATGACGGAACATGAAGGGGGTGTGCGCGAACCGGGCCGTCGGTGCAGCGCAGACCATAATTGGACGCTTGGAATTGGCGTTTCAAGTTGCTCCTTTCGCAGGGGATTCCCGAGGCCATCTTAGAGTGTGGTGGGTCCATAAAAATCGGTCATTAGTCGGGCCGGCACAGAAAACGGGTTTGCGTCCCCGTGAGTTCGCAAGTTTTATTTGCTTTTATTTCACATCTCCCGGGCCGCCGTTGATAAAAACACGGCGCACGGCAAGTGGAATATGTGCCAATGTGGCTTTCGCCATGTGCGCCACAGCGCAGCGTGTCCTGCGTCAGGGTGCCAATTTTCAAACCACCCGCCCCGGAGAGTGTCAATCGGCGTAGAGAGGGCCCATCATAAATGCGACACCGTTTCGATCCGTTCGCCGAGAGAAACGGTCGGTCTCCGGGGATTTACCTGTGCCGAGGACGCTACACGCTTTTTGGCAAAACTAATAACCCCGGAGTGATTGATCATCCTTGACGAACGAAACATGCCCGATACCTGAGCCGACCGACCGACCACCCGCCGGAGCAAGGGGTCAAACGCAAGATCATTAGAACCTGCCACGAGCCCCGAGTAGGTTCTGAATGCACGCTATCAGCCTACGGATCTCTGTACGCCTCCCGGAACAATGGTGTTTTGCGCAGTTCTGAGAAGATCTCACTCCAAGGCCCCGGAAGGCACTGGCACTGGAGGTCGGAGAAACGCATCCCGCATTATCGGGTTGGACTTTCTTTCGCAACACGTACCCCCTTTCACTTTGAAAACAAATTTAGCCGACTGGAGTTCATCCATTTTGTGAGGTTTTGCGAGACTAATTCCCCTTCTGATTGCTTTATTTGTGCTATTTTATAGAGACTTACGACCTTCGAGGATGTCTCGAACGCTGCGATTGAAGCATGTGCCCTTCTAGAACCTTGAGGAAGACTGGGCAAGAAGACCAGAAGACTGGCCTTTCCGTTTCTCGGATTCCTCAAGTTGAGAGAGAGTGTCCGAACAAGATCCGAACAAGAATCTATATTGAAGATCCAGAGACCAGTTATTTGCGATAATCGCCTTCAACAGTTTTGGAACATTTTGAAAATCTTAACGACATTTATGGTTTTCATATTTCAGACCGATTGACCAAACCTCGTAGAATCGAACGTTTCGATGGTCCGAGAACTATTAACCAAAACCCGTTCCCGAACGTTCGGCTTTCGTCGCAGCCGCCACCGTCAAATCCGGTCCGATTCGGCCAATTAATTGACGATAAATTGTTATGCTCCTCCCGGTGCTCGCTGCTGCCGTGTGCTGTGAGTGACACTTTTAACTGTTATCGTCCCGGTTGCCGTTTTCTCTCCGTCTCTTTCTTGCTCGCTGACACACATTATAGGCGTCCTTGTGATGAAAAATGTGGCCAGCCAAAAGGAAACCCTGCCCACCGGATTGGCTTAATATAGCGGCATTCGTTCTGTCAAAACAAAATCAAACGGTCAACCGGACGGTACGGTGGAAAATAGCGTCGCGCGTGCTCGGAAAACTGGTAACGGGCGGCCCATTCTTGGAACGTCTGGAATTTGCTTGGTTGGTCGGGGCCAAAAGAAAAACGAACGCAAGCGTGCGCGCGCGGCGACATTCGGTGGCGCCTGGCGCCTGCGTCTACGCCAACTACGCGCGATGAGCGAGAGTCGCGAGGAATTCGCGCGCATCAACAAGCGTATCACTCAAAGCGGAAAACCGGCCCGGGGCCCGGGACCAGATCGTAAAGACTCTTGATAGATCGGCCACTATCCCCCTGGGGGGGGCCCGGGGAATGCGTAATCCGGGACGACGGCAACAACGAAACACACAAAGTAACGCCAAGTCAAGTTTGGCCACCGCGCTTCAGGGGGGTTTTTTATGGTTTTAATGTCCTGCATGCACCGGTATTGCGCCTCCAGAGCCTCGTGCCGATCGTGCGTACGCATCGCATCATGGAGTGTCACTCCGAAGCCGGTTCGACCGTCGATTCGGTTTGGTCGTTGATCGTGTGTTCATTTGTAAAACTTAATCACCGATGTTGGAGGATGATTTACAGCGTTTTAAGAATGTTTCCAAATGTCATTGACATGATAATAGCGCAGAGGAATGCGCATTAAATATTCAATCGTCCTAAAAATCGAACATAATCGATCAATCTTTTTCGCCGGGCGAGGGTCCGCTTCAAAAAAGGGACGACCACCCTTTTCTGGCGACTTTTCTGGCCACCGCCTAACGCTCCCGGTTATTTTTGGCAGATAGCGGTCCTAAAAAGTTTGTACATTTGTAAATACCCCGACCGGACGCCCTGGACACCGAACCGGACGCACCGGAATAGGACAGATTTTAATCTTGCAAGATGGCCAGGAGGGCCGATAACGCCGGTCGCGGCCAGGTTTCTGTGTGTGTGTGTGTGCGAATCATTGCGGCGCCACCACCACCGAATCCCGGTCATCTTCCGAACGGAAACGGAAACGCCTCCTCAGAGCGGTGCCTCAGCGCGGCGGAAAGCAAACCGCCCGGGCGTAAATTCCATTCCAATTATTGGGCCCCGGTTTTTATATTTTTAGTTCTTTCGCTTCGTTTGAAGTCTGCTGCTGGTTGCTTCTCCGCCCGCACGCGGGCTGTGTACATCCCGCCAAACATCGCCCACTAGTGGGCCGGAGTGGGCCGGATGTTTTTCTCCGGCTGCTTCTCTGCGTTCTGCGGCCCAGAGGGCCAAGACAATGAGGACGGTAAAAATTTAAACACAACCAGCCAAGGGCCACCCGGGAAAAGTTGTGGCCGATGGTTTACGATGCTGCAAAAGGGACTCCGTGACACGTCGTCGCCCGAACAAGGTCGTCTACGGGTCGATCTGCGTCCTCGACGGCGGGCTCATCATCGCCCCAGGCCTGCTGTGCACTTTCGGTGGTCGGTTCGGGTACTTCAAACAGTCACCCCGAGCCGAGCTCAATGGGTGGCGATCGCCATGGTGTAAGATCTGGTAAGCGTTACCATCTTGCCGTTCGGTCCTTGGACTTTCTTGCCGCACTCTGTCGTAACGCCCGGACGGACTCGTCTACGGTGGTCATCGTCACCGAATTGTGTACATTACACGTGTCGTTGCGTAGCAAAATTAGCCTATCTGACTAATGTGTTCGCGACGGCGATCGCCCACGTGCCGCTCTGTGGTGGTGGTCTATGTGGCTTCACGGATCTATCGCCGGCAGCCGAAGAAGTCTTCAGTCTCCGCTCCGGTTGACAGCTTAATGTTGCCAATCAATGTCGTAAACATCGTCGTCGTCGTCGATGCGATATTTCACAACAACACGCACCGTGAGCGTGCGCTGCGAGGGGGGCTTTTGTCACGAGATCCCGGCACACCCGTATCTAATGTTGGATTTCTTCTCCTTCTCTGGATCCGCTGCCGTTGCTGTTGTCTAGCGGATTACAGATGTTTCTATCAAACCTGCCGCTTCATAATGTTTCAATTTGCTGTTTGCATACACACATAACGGCATCGCGGGACTCGGGCTCTCGGCAAAGTTTGTTTGTTGCGATGGCGAAGCGGGGGGTGCTATAAAGCCACCGCGAATTGAATCAGCGATTAGCACGCCCAGGTACGGCCCCCGGCCTCCGGAGGAATCGGTAGGTAAATGGCAGAGGTCGGTGATAATTTTTGCGGCATTTCGCACCGGTATCCGGTTGAAGGAGCCGCCAGAAGCTGCGTGTGCGCGTGCGAAGGAAGAAGAAAAAACGGGTAATTACCGGTTGGCCCAATGTTCATTAGCTTCGATCCGGAGGTCAATTTAAACCGCGCTCGACCTCCGCGCTCGAACACATCAATCTTCGCGGTGGTTAGTGGCTTTAGTTTTGGTCCTCCTTGACAGATCTGTGCGCCATCGTTTATTTGCCACCTTTCGACCCTCGGGCGCCTAAATCCACAACTTCGGAGCTCGGAGTAAATATTGTCGCGGTCCTGCGTGGCGCATGATTTTTATCGCTCTAAAAACGTCGAGAAAAATCTCGCCTTCCACAAAATCTTAGGGCGCAATCCGAGGGCTCTCTGTGTTTGCGTTACCCGTGCCCGGCCGTGTCCGGTTCTGTGGCTGTGTTGAGTATTAGAAAAAAAACAAGATTGACATACCATTAGAGTGTATCCTGAGGTCCTGGCGTCCTGGGTCCTGTTTGTTGGTCGCAGACTCCGGGGACGGCGCTATCGTGTGCGCCGTCGCCACGCTAATGGATCGTTGCGTGCCGAGGAATGCGGCCGAAGACGCAGGTAGAGAACTAACGCATCCTTTCAACGTCCTTACGGGTCCTCCATCGAGCCAGCGATGATTGCAGTTAAATGTTTTAATCCGTTTTTTTTTTGTTTCTGTTCCGATAAGCGGTGACGGCAACGCAACGGAATTGGAGGATGAAGTAACGGTAGGACCCACTTGCCTGGGAACTTGGGTTTTTTTCTCGCTGGCCCGGCCACCGCTTGCTTGTCCACTTGGCACTCGAGAGGCACTCGAGAAACCGTTCTTACCCGGAACTGACCACGGAGTTTGCTTAATATCCGGTTCGATCGGGGCGGGGAGCGAACGATGACGAGCCGGAGTGTCCGGATGGAACCGAATCTACCGCTCGAAACCGCTCATCCGCGGCGATGACGGAATAGAGTAAACCGAAACAGCACCGAAAAACAACAGACAGCCGAGCCGAGCCACGCGCAGATCACACGATCTGCGGCCGGATACTTGAGGCATCGATCGCGTGACAAATTAATTTGTGTGTGCCACAGAGTGGACCTGTTATGGATTCCTCTTCGGTTTGGCCGGATTTCGATGGTTCGTGTGGTGCGTGTGATCGCAATCTACGTTGCACTTGTCAATTTCCAATCAAAGCCCATGACATCACACACGCCTTTTGGGGGTTTGCTCGTTGGTTGAGGAATGCCGTGCCGTGGCCAAATATTGTTGTTGTTTGGACGCCCCCGGCCCGGCCCGGCTGGGGGTCATAAAGACAAAAATTTGTAGCATCTGCTTTCGCGGTCTCTCGAGAGCTTCTGGAAGTATTTAGCTCGGCAGAGCGTCATCGGTCGGCCCGGCGAAACTATGATAGGAATGTGGCCAGTGAAATTGTTGTGGCTTCCCACGGAATCCCACTTCCTGGCAGTAGCAGCAGCTGATCTGCTTCTTCGCCGCGCGCGCTGATCTCTGACAGCTGTCATGCCGGCCAAATAAACGTCCGCACTTTGTAGCGCGCTGCTATTTCGGAGCACACGCACCGAAGAACAACAGAACGGTCAATCACGAACGCAGTGGACAGGGTGGCAGGGCAGGGTCTCGTTGCGCGGGTCAATGTTGCGGAGGGTCCGGCTGCTATTTTCGGAGCGATTCGCCCTCGACCCGCCCGAATCGGCGAACCGGTCGGGACCTATTTATAATCCCCCCCCACCGTCGTTCCGTTTTCATTTGTCGGCGAAAGGGGCGAAGTATCAATGGCGTGGTTCAAATTTAACCGCATACACACACACACGTTCCAGTATTTATTGGCCGCCGTCACCGAGAGCGCCACTGGCCGCCGCCGCCCAGCCTATGTTTGTTTATGTTTTCCGTTCTTAATGTTTTGCGCTGGCCGACTCACGGCCTCACGTGGGGCAGCGTGGGATCTCCCACGCACGGAAGCTATTTCGATGATCCACATCTGGACGGACCTGCCCCAGGGGGGGAGTTCATCATTCGCGGGGTAGTCTACGGCCCAGTAGCGGCGATTTATGGAGTGATGCGATTGACAGACCATTAAATCATTAGTATTGCCCCTGCGATGGAATGTGCGATAAGTAGGTGGTAAATTCTGCAGCAAGCGGCCACCAGGTGTTTACACTGTTTTCTGGGATTCCGACAGCAGCGCCGCGGTGCGTTATCCTTTCGGGCGTAGGTGGACAGGTCATTTAGGGTTGATCACGCGCACCGGATTCCGACTCCTGTATGTGTGGGATACGATGGTTCCTGGAAGTGGTGTTCTGGATTCTGGAATTCTGGACGCTGACTCATCGGAACACCGGGAAGGGAAGCACGTCTCTCGTCGTGTGTCACTCACCGATGCCGCGATGGCTATCATTCCACATTATCATCAGACAATCATCTCCGATCAACATCAAAGCCCTGGGCGTCCGAAAAATCCCGTTGCCAAACCGTCAAGTCCCGTCCGGGTGACTTCGTCGCTTTTTGTAACCAAAAGCAAACCGCGTCCGCATCGGCAACAACGGTTGCTATGGTGATGATGTAAACGTCAGCGCATTACGCATGTCTTTCGGGCGGGTTGGCCCTAAATACTCTCCCAGATAAGATCACCGGCACGGGGACCGAGAGTGGTATGGTACCACCCCAGAATGCAAGCCGCCTGCCCTGGGCCCCCGGGTACATCTGTTTTCGATTCATGCCGCGCCGAAACAGAACCCGAACCCGAGCGAAGCAACCGCTCGAAAGTCTCGAGAATCGCAGTAGCCTCAACGCCGGGCCGGGTGAAAGTCAGCCCAGCAATTGGTGACTCTCGGAACGGACCTCTCTATGCGCTGGCCGGTCCGTCCGTCGGTATCGGTAATTTGTGTTTGTGCCGCACCAAGACCCAAGCACCAGCAGGGCGGCAGAAAACAGAACCTCCGCTCCGTGGTAATTATTCGAGCCGAAAGTAAACATCCTCCTTTTCGAGGGCTTCTCCCAGCACATAATTCACTGTCGCTCTCGTTCTGGTGGCCGGAAAGATGCTGCATCACGCTGCACCGCACTGCAACGTGCCCTCGAACCCAACATCGAGCATGGAGAGGGCTCATTAGAAGATTGCAGCGTCCCGGAGGCAGATCCAGGGGCAGATTAAGGCGTACTTACCGACGGATTACCGACGCGCAGGTCCAGGCAGAGGCTTATGGGCTTGTGGAATGTTTCTCTTTCCAGCCTTGAGGTCCCAGGGACCGGGGACCTCAGTAATCGGAGACCGTCCGAAAAGGAACCCCGCTGCCGAGGTAGCCCGGACACCCGATTTGTCATGCTCTTCACGTGCTGATCCTTGTGCGCTGCGGATGCGCCATTGTTTTTATTGTGCATGTTTTGAGCGGACGTTTTTTCTTGCTCAGGCAACCCAGCATCAGCGGCTTCTCGAAGGACGCTTGGCGAATGGAGAACCGACCCCGACCGTCACCGCGTGTGGTACCTTCGTTCTCTCCGGAAGTGAGTCACGTCGTACTCAAGCGTCAGCACCTTACAAATATAGGCACCGGCCGCGATAACGCGTTGGGAACTCCAACTCCAAAATATTGTTAACATCGGTGTCGAAGAAATGTCTCACCACAGTGTGCGCGGTGGCGGCGGTGACTCGTTACATGCACACCGACTGACAGCGTGCCAGGTGCCGCGGCGGTGCCATCCATCATCGGGCCGCGCAGAACGGAACGGAAGCCGCCGTCAGCGCCGTCAGAATGGGTGTTTGCTTATCTCCGAACAATCTGCGTCGCGCGAATATGTGCCAATTAATACGCGATTGCCACAAACCGCCGCCGCCGGAGAGTTGAGCCCCCAAAAAATCCGCTCACGATGGCGTCACGGCGTCGAGAAGCCTCCACCGGTTTGGGAATTCCCTCATTCGCGCGGGGGCCCACGATTACGCCATCGCCATTGGCTTGGGCGAACGGGGCGGAACACACCAAAAACGGCCCCGCCGAATTTGTGACCAAAAATTGGCCGATGTAATCGCATTTCGATCGAGCGCAAGTCATCGTTACGACGCGCGCTCTCCGGCACTCTCTAGGTCCGGTTTCTAGGATTCGGGCGGACGGGAAATACCAAACCAAACTCCCCACAAAGGCTAGGCCCCAAAAGTCACCCGAAAAACCACACCGGGGTGTGAAGGTAAATGCAAAGCAACTCAAAGCCCCGCGAAACCCCGGCTCGGATCGGTTCGCCACGGCGCCGCTTGATGCGCACAGGTTTTTTGGGCCGGTCTCGGGCGCCGTTGCGGATGCAATCCGCGTGATTCAGCTTTATTTGTAGGATCCGGCCCCAGAAAAAGCGTTTCGAACAGTTCCCTGCCACGTTTTCCGCCCGGAACCAAGGTGCCCCAGCAAGCCCAGCCCGAGCCCCGATCGTGAATAGAGTCATCATCTGCCCAACCTAATTAGCAGTCGATCCTTATCGGCACCCCAGGGGGCGCCGATGATGATCGCTACCGATCGCTTTTCCACCAAATTGTGCAGCGATCGCGCGGGGAGCTTACGTGCCTTGTTTTCTGCAGTAGCCCCGAACTGCAACCAAGAGCCACGACGATTGCGCGTGTGGCATTCACTCCCAGCGCCAATCTTTACTGCCGATCGGCCACGGCACGAAGACCGCACGACCCCCTGGTCAAACAACAAATGGCTGTAAAAGTGTGGTTCGGTTCACACGATAAAGATTTATTGCATGTGCGGTCTGAGAAATCCTCGTTTGGGCCTCGGGTATCTCGGACGACGATAACGATCCGACGAGAGATCGTGCGTTTGGTCTGGTTTTGGATGCGCCGCGATACCAGTTTCAACCGGAAGGGGGAGGCCATAAAAAGCAGAATCTTTCCGAGTTATTCGGTGATTATCGCCGGCCAAAACTGTATCGGCCACATTTTATGACCCTCGGACACACCGAAAAGGGCTTGAAGCTCTTTAAAGTCAGCCAATTACCACTGTTACGGCCGCTCTACCACATGGGCTAAAAAGTACCTGAGGTCTGAGTATGAAAACGTGGCTTTTCGGTTCAAAGTTGGAGTTATTCATTCTAGCGTTGATCTACTCTATTTCAACGATCTATTTCAATAACATTGCTCTTCACCCAGATGACGATCATTTTGATTCCGGAGTGACGTGATGAATCCATGTTTCATTCATTGTCAATCCTTAGAATCATGAATACGTGCTTGTTTCTGGTCAACAGTGAGCAATGCGGCAATGCCACATTGAACAGAGCTTTCTCATGGTTCAATGCTCAAATAATTTAAGCCCAATACATTCTTTTGATAATTTTACAATGTCAGCTATCTGGCGCAACTTCACTGTTCGAGCTTTCGAAACGATTTTGAGGACTTTTTTAATGTTTTCTGGTATTACCGCCTCATTTAGACGCCGCCAATACATTCAGCATCATCGTTGTTTTTGATGGAGCGGAGTCTTTATTATCCTTTTCAAGCCATTGCTTCGCTTGATCGGTATTTTTTCCCATCAAGAAGCAGAATTATGAACGAAATATCATGAGATTTGAACAACTTTCTTTTGAAGGTTACTAATCTCTTTAATACTAACAGAAAAAACGGTGAATGCAATAAGAATAGCGCTATTTATGGGTTAAAACCTTGACTTTGCAACCCATGTGTTATGGTAGGAACCGAGAAAAGGAAGCAGCAATGTGTACAATTTTCGGCCAGCAAGCATCATTCGAAAAATGGGAATCGGCAAAGATTCGATACAGGTTCGAGAGAGAGAGAGTCGAGAGTCCGAAGTCTCAGCCGGCCGCCATTTCTTCCAACTTGAGATTGAGGTTGTTCATCGAGTAATTGCGCCACACTCTGCGCCTCTCGTCTCATCGTTGCAGTCAACGCTAATTGCTGTTTATCCCTCCCTGGACTTGTGCCTGTCTTGGGACAGCCGCTACCGCTTGATCCTCTGCCTCTGGTCTGCCTTCGCTTCGCTTATTTATTCATTAGATCTTCATAGAGAGCGACACAATCTGGTCGTCCGATCGCCTCGCGCACCACACACGGTAGCCGTTTGCCAGGGCTAATTTATGCTGTGCATCGCGTTGCGTCGTGTCCTCCCCGGTGATCGTATTTTCATCATACCTCGCCACTGCGCAAACATTGGCCGTATCCGCCGCTGCCGTCGCGGAGAGGATGAGCTTTCTTTCCTCGCCATGTAATCATCGGAGGCACCGTATGCCGGTAAAGTAAGCCGATTAGGGAGTGCGCTCCGATGATCGATGCTGCGTGTGGTCCCCACGCACTTTGAGGCCGACGACAGTGGGACGAACAAATAGCAGAGTTGCGCTGATGGTGTCATTCCGCGAAATACGCTATGAGAGAGTTTGTCCGCACAAGGTGTACACAGGTCACAGGGATTTCCACCGGCGCGTAAAGCGCCTTATTTGCACCAAACAAACCAAACCGTCTCCAACGTCACTTGCTTTTGCGACTTCAACGACCGCGGCGCGGCAGGCACGTCCAATCAGGAGCCACACACTGTAAACGTTGTCGCCGGTCGGTGATTTATGTATCGATTTCAGTATTTTGGTTTCGCTCCCAGGTTCCCTAGAAACCCAGGCCCAACAGGCGACAGCAGGTTCGATGGAACCACTTGGTCTAAATCTTCCGAAGCGTTCGCATAACATTAGCATCACATTTGCGTCCACGAAGGAAGGCGACCGTGGCGGCTAAGGCTCTGGCCTCGCCACCGCCTATAAAAGAGTGAAATCGTCCCATAGACTCAACACACACATACAGTGGGGCTGGTGCTGGTGCCGGGGCCATTCGGACTTGTAATTCGAGCCACCCGAGGCCCCCGAGGCCGAGATGGGCCGTTTGTTTAGTGTGTGGATGCACACACTCTACTCATAATTGTCACGAACGGGCCAGAAAGTGATGATTCAAGAACTTGATTCCATCGTCGTCCCCCGCGGGGGTCCGATCGGCCGCAGGCGGGAGAGCAGTTCCATTGCGGCATCCAAGGGGTTTTTTCCCCCCGGCTTCAATCTCAAAGTGGCCACGTGTACACATTTCGTGGTCGCCGACATGACCGACCCTAACCGACCCGAGTGCGAGATGGGGAGTGCAAGGTCAAACCTCAAGAAGAGGGCTGGAAAAACATCCCGCGCCCGCGTGATGACTTACCGACTTTAAAGTCACCTAAATCATCACGCTTATTGCGGTCGGGGTAACGTGCTTTTAAGGGTCCACAGCTCTCCGTGGAATGGTTCGCATTAAAAGGCAGCTTCCTAAGTAAACACACACACGCAGCATCGAGCGACATCGAGAAGGGCCCCATTAACGGTGGCATTAAAAAAAGACCGTTCCGGAGATCATCGTAGCGTTTAATTTTCACCAGGACCAGATTACCTCACGATCACGTAACCGAAACCGGGGCCGACGTGCTAAGCAAACAATCTGCCAGATTACCACACACTTCCTTCCCGCCGGGAGGGTTCCGGTTCGGGTCGGCGGAGTAATCCGGAAAAGGTGCACTTCTTCCGGCTTTCCGTTATCCTGCGAGGCACATGCTCAACCCTCAGCAGAACCAGCCCGACTGGGAACCGACTTTTTTATTACCAGATTCCCCTCCGGTGTCAATGACCGTTTACATAATGCGTGCGGCATGCGAGCCATGAGTCAATAATGTTCGGAAATGTTCGAATCGACCTAATCCACCCGAGATGCACTTTGGTGCGGCGCTCCGCATCAAACAGATGGCTCGTGGCATTATCGGCCGCCCGGAGTGCATTATGGCCGGGCCGGGAAGACCCTTTCGAATCGAATCTCACCAGCACGCACGCACGCACGCACGCACACACCGTGTGGCACCTATCAACCGAGGCTGAGTTGACGGAGAGCCCATCATCAAAGCAAACAATGCACGCCGCAGCAATGGGCGGTGCGTATCGAAGAAGGCCGCGAGCCACTCGCGCCCTTTTTGTTTGTCTTCGAAGGTGACGGAACACAGCACGCAGGGTGCACCGCAACACCTCGCGCTGACCGTTATCTAACCGACCGACTCTTCACAGGCTCCTCGTATGTTTGTCTCGAAAGTGTCTAGCCGGAGGATGGCCTCCGAGTAATGAGCTTCCCTCTTGCCTTTTTGGGCTCGCTCCGCGAAAACGGTCCCTTTTGTTGGTCTGCTCGTGAATGCAACCGAGGTCACTGAACGCCCTCGGATGCATCAAAGCCGCCGCTGCCGCCGCAACCGCATTCGGTCCCAGACACTCCGTCTGCGCTTGTCCTTATCGCCTTATTACCTCACCAAGGCTTCAGCCTAAAGGTATGAAAACATCACCACCGCCATCAGCAACTTAATAAAACAGCGCCACATAAAAGGCCCCCCCTCTCGTGTGTGTGCCAGAGGGACAAAAGGGCATGCTGCACCACCCCTTAGGGCGCCGTTGGAACGTTCGCAGTTTAAACTCTTTCAGCAGCGACGTGTCAAGTGTGTTGTCAAAATATTTGCACTCGCGTCTCGCGGCCATCCTGAGAAAAATTTGGCCCTTGCTGGCTGATGAAGAAGCAAACTGTTTGCCCCGGCCAACCTCGGCCAATTCGAGGCCACCTTCGGTTCGATCACGGTTCGACGTGGACCACCCTTGTTGAAGATCGTCAGCACACATATGTTTCGATTTTAGCCCTGTAACGTACGACCAATTGAAGTGTCATCAAGCGTGCTACAATTGCCGATCTGGCCATCGGTATGCTAATTGGAGTGGCACATGGCACATCCTGCGAGTCTTGGTGGGGAATGGAATTTTAAGCATCTCAGTCAAGAGGGTCACTTACACTCGCAGCATTAACCTGACAGTTTGCCGCCGACATCGTAGTAACCTTCGACCGAGCGCCAACGAGGATATGCCATTGATAAATGCGTTGGAATATTTAAAACCGCTGGACATTAAGAATAAACACTCAAACAGGTTAAAAGTTTCCAAAAAGGTGAGCTACTGCGACCAGTTTTAAGTCGGAACAAGAATCTGCAGTTGCCACTGCGGTCAACGCCAAGGAAGGACACCGCTGTTGAGTGGTCAATAAATTTAGCACCTGACTCTGGCTCTGACTCTGGCTGACCGTGGCACGTCCGCAAACCGGTGTCATCAAAAAACCCCAGGAATGGCAGGACACATGGCACCGGGATTCGGCGCACGTTATCAGATTCGGAATCCCAGAAAACCGGTCGTCTCCCCACCCGGCGGGGGAGCACGCATTCTGCGCAGTTCACGCCGACGACGGGTACTTCTTCTTCTTGTGCTTTGCGGCCAGGCGAGGCACCAGATTGTTTCATTATGCATGATAACGTCCATCGAACTTTGTGTGCTGTGCCGCGCGTGGCTGAAAATTGGTTTCGCAAATTTGAATGAACTTTTGGCGACGATTTTTGCGCCATTCTCCTCGCTCGCGTTCGTGATGATGTTTTATCGTTCCAGTTCCAGGATCTAATGGTCTCTATCTCTCTCTCGTTTCAGATGAATGTCAGTCAGCAGGAGTACGAAACCAAATACGCGGAATACCTGGACCGAGTAAATCGCCGGCAGGCGCTCGCGGCCGCAGCCGACGGCGACGGGGACGATTTCGAGCGGAGACAACTTTTCAGCTTTCCCGGCTCAGGTGCGTATCGGTGTGCGCTCGGTGTAAAGCTCGGGCGGGCCGAATGGAGAGAAATGGAAACTTTGGTTGACAGCTTTATGGGGGAGATATGCAAACAAATAATACAAACTCCCGATGGCCGTGGCCCGTGGCCCGATCCGATCTTAAAATATGACGGTACGCCACAATCGCGGGGAAATTTCGGATAATCGCTCCGCCGTCGCCCGTGTTTCGGGAGCGTTCGGGTCAAGGTCAAACGGTCCCAGGGCTGGGCTAATCCAACCGAACGGCCGTTCCGTTACTGATAAATACATAAAGTGGGAACATAAACACCGGCCCCTGCTGGCTGTTGGTTTGGCCCCCCCATCGGGTCAATTGATTTTCCGAATCCAGTTTGGAATCCGATTTATATGCTTATGCAACTTTAAATGGACCCGACCCGGGTGGCTACCGAAGAAGAAGTCTTAACGGTAATCACCGGCCGATTAATCACGAAATGGAACAAAGCACTCGAAGGAAGACGGCCAAAGTGAATCTCATTTGAATAATCCGTCGTCGGGGACGCAATCAGCCTCATCACCGGTGGACAGATCTTCTGAGGTCACGGCGCGGTATAGGTTGTCGGAAAAAGTCAACTAAAGGTGTCGCTCTCTGTTTTCCCCGCAGATCATACGCTCAACCACAGGAAACTGCGCCGCAAGCGTTCGCTGAACAACGACTACGATCTGGTGTATATCCGGTTCGATATATCGACCAGAAACGTGTCCACCACCGGCGAGGAGATGAGTGGCTTCCAGTCGTCGCCCGCGCTCTACCACGAGGACCCAGAGCCAGAGGGCGAAGCAGAAGAGCCTGCCACCCCAGCCAACAAACCGCCCGCAGCGGCGACGACGACGAGTGGTCACCGCCACCGGCAGCAGTCGCTCTCGGAGCTGCCGCCAATCTCGGCCGAGAACATCGAGGAATCGTCGTTAAACATCATGCTCATCCGAAGACAAAACAGCGCACGCAGCGTTAACTCCCACAGTAAACAACAACAACAGCAGCAACCGCAGCATCACTTCCACCACCATCAGCCGCATCAGCGATCGCGTGGCAGCCAGCAGACCCCCGCGCAGCACCACCAGCAGCAGCTCCGGCGGAAGGGTCGAATCAAACTCAAACAACCGGCAACCGGCGGAGGGGGCACAACGGCGGGGCACAACGGGCAAACGGTCACGGTACACGTGTACCAGCTGGTGGACCCGTACGAGCGCCACTTCCTAACCTCGAGGACGATCGCCGTGGACGAGATCGCACCGAACGGAAGTCGCTGGTACCAGCTACCGCTGGAGGAGGCGGTCCGCACGTGGTTGGATGGATCGCGCAAGAACCTCGGCCTGGAGCTGTACTGCGAGGGATGCCACGCAAGCAACCTGTACATCGTGCACGATTCGTCACCATTCTTTCGCAGCCACGAGGAAACGCCGGTGCTGAACGTGGTCGGTCGGATGGTGCAGCGCGAGAAGCGCTCCAAGGTGCAGCGGTACCGGCCGATGCTGCACGACTACCAGTCACCGCCGAAGACGACGGCCTGCAAGGCGGGCAACAAGCGCTGCTGCCGCCACCCGCTGCTGGTGGACTTCCGGGACATCGAGGGCTTCGAGTTCATCATCCAGCCGAAGATCTTCGACGCCGGGTTCTGCCGGGGGCGCTGCCCCACCAAGCACAATCCGGCCACGCAGCACGCGATGCTGCAGAGTCTGCTGCACGAACACATCAAATACGACGTGCCGAAACCGTGCTGTGCGCCGAGCAGCCTCGATCACATCGATATCCTGCACCCGGACACGAAGAACCCGCAGCGGCTCATGGTGTCCACGTGGCCCAGCATGCGCGTGCTCGAGTGTGCCTGCTCGTGATGGCCGCGCGCGCTCGCGGGTCCTGCAAATGTCCTACGCCGGAAGCATTTATCTCAATGTAAACAAAAGTATTATTCAGCTGTTAGACCCCCCCGTTGGGATCCCCGTTGGGCGGATTGTTTGCAGAGCGGAGAACGGGCCCCCCAGCGACGGGGAAACTCCAGTTCGGGAGCGCTCCGGAGCATGTGTTGGTCCGTTTTCTTAGTAGGAACCTAGAGAGAAAAGTAAGCACCAGAGAGAGAAAATGATCGCAGAGCTCGAGGTTGAAACACCAGAACGCGGCGGGCCAGAAGTATTTTGTGTGTGCGGAGAGTGTATTTTATTTTATTTATTTATTTATTCACCGCGTTTGCGTATGCACCACGCGGCTGCGTGGTGCATCGGCGTTCGCGGACACTTCTCAGCGTGTTTGGTACTAATCTATGTTTAGTGTGTACATACCACAACCCATTATTGCATGTGACATTCTACCATTTTTTTTGTTGGGCCTCAAAGCCCACTTTAGAGGCGGCCAATACCTATTTGTTTTGCAAACTGATCTTGCGGCCGGAGAGAGGAACGCCATTTGGGAGATAACGTTTTACTTAACGATTTACGGTGCGAGACTGCGTTAGAGGCGATACAGAGTCAGAGTACAGAAGGAGACAAGCAACCAAAGCAGTATATAGATCCCCGACACCCGGAACGCCCCGGAAAACGGGGCTTTCTGTGGGGTACCAGTTTTCCTAGTTTTTAACGCCCGTGTACGAATTACGGTGTAACGATAACGAAGCAATATCCGCTGGCATTAGCGCCGACAGCTCCTAACATGCCGCCAATTGTAAATACAGTGCAACCGACCCATCTTTTATTTATTAATGTTTTCTCTTTCTTTCGGACTTCGATGTTTCTGAGTTAAGGGACCTTCTCTGTCCATTCCAGGGCAAATCGAAACCATTTCCGCAACACTCGCAATCTGATTAGAGAGGTAGAACCGTGTGTAAACACGACAGAACGATGGACGACACAGGCAACGAATCATAACGGAAAGCCCCGGCTTTTCCCCGAATTTTCCGACAAGAAACACACGAGCCACACGAAAGCACACTGAAAACGAAGAAAGAGATCGAAAAAGAGTTCTCCAGCCAGAGAGGCAGCAAGATTTAAAGTTTATGGCTTGTTTGTGTAATCGCGCGCATCGGTGACTGTCGAAGCGCTCACGAAATTAGAGAACTAAACTAGACAATCTGTATGGCACGTTACCCTCGGCTCGTTTGCTTACTTATTATCCGAAATTCGGCACGGAAAAGGCTAACGGAACTAGGTTTTTGGTTGATTTGAAAATGAACAAGCGCGCTACGAACGCAGCCTTTGATAGCTGATGGCTGCGTCGGGTAATCGTTCATGCACCTCACGTACGCAGCCCATAATTGCCAACTGACAGCTACAGTGAGTGACGAATTTCGCACGCTGTTTACATATGCGATGACAACATAACATTGGCCACGAACGGTTTTCTGCCACGGTTTTTCTAGTTTACAAACCCCGCCCAGACCCCAGAGTCCCGCGGAAAATGCCTCTGTTCGAGACAGTGCTGCAGGAAAAGCCTGCAATTGTGCTGGAGATTGGGACAGCCCTAGCCAAGTGAGTGCAGCAATCCGCAAGCCGGATCCAGTGCTAACTCTTCTCGTGGTCTCCACACGCTTCCACAGATTGGGGTTCGCCGGCGAGCCGTTTCCGCGCAGCATCATCCCGTCGGTGGTGCTGGACCATCGGGCGAAAAATGCTGGCAAAACGACACCGAACCGACGGCTGTTCGATTACGCCGACGGGGCCGAGCTGTACGACTCGCTGGTGGAGTTCCTGAAGACCATTTTCTTCAAGCACGTCCTCGTGAGCCCCAAGGAACGCAAGGTGGTGGTGGTGGACTCCGTGTTGGCCCCGACGATCATCAAGGAAAGCCTAGCTCGGGCCCTGTTTTGTCACTTTGACGTATCGTCGGTGTTTTTCGTGCCGACGCACCTCGTCGTCCTGACCGCGCTGGCCGTCGAAACGGCACTGGTGGTGGACATCGGATACAGGGAAGCGGTCGTGATTCCGGTGTTTTGCGGGGTGCAGGCACTGTTCGCCTGGGAAGCGCAACCGCTGGCCGCGGAGGCCGTGCATGCCGAAATCAGGCGACAGCTCGTGGAGGCCGGTGTCGACGAGAAGCTGCTGACGGAGACGATCTTGGAAGACATCAAGGTGCGCACCTGTTTCGTGACCAGCGCCGACCGGGCGGCCAAATACCGGGACGGTGCAACGATAACACCCTGCCCCGACGTCGATTATCCGGTTCAGGGAG